>NW_028145459.1:1622500-1867500 GCF_977016875.1 Pavona decussata
CCAAAAGATGGAAATTTCAAAGTGGCTCTTACAAAACATTCTATTTTTTTTCAAAAACTTATGGTTTAGACAAAAATAAAACCAAAGAATCACTAAGGGTGGAAAACAGTTCTACATGTACATGTAGAAGAACCATTACTGGGATGGCCAAAAGGTGGCTGTGGCTAGCCACTTGATAGAAGCTCTACGTACAATATTATACTGACAGCAGTTTAATAGGGACTTTGATGGTTGGTAATTTGCATGCATAATGCATTGAAAAGATGTTTGGCTCACCTTTTCCAATCACCAATCCACATTTGTTTCCAGGCACTGGATATTCAACAGAAGTGATTCCAGGCATGTTTGCCGGTGGACCTCTGGGAGGTGGGCCTCCTCGTTGTCTTGACTGTATACATATAAAGAGAACAGAAAGTTATTCAACAACAGGGTTCTTGTTAAGACTTGTAAAAGGAAGTAATGAATTTGCAATATGAGGAGAATGTCATCTTGTTAAGGTCACCCAGGAAATGATGGGAGTGAGATAGCCAAGGGAAGAATGGAAACCAAACATGGAAGAGCTTGAATTCAGTGTTGTTTTTGATGAAAGAAAAACCAAACCAAGAGTGTTTTTTTTTTTTACAGGCGATGGATTTTTAACATGATATTACACCACTGGTGGATATTGTTACGTTATTTATGGCAAGAAAATTCCCCAAACAAGGACAAGCTTCTCCAATATACAATGATTTTATAATGTTGTTTCAATAATTTCAGAAACATTTATTTCACAACAGCCGGTAACTTTTATGTGAATAGACGGTAAAAATAACCAGTTACCAGCTCTTAACAAGAGCGCTGAACAAAATGTTCCCCTACAGTTACGGCAAGGCATTCTTACTTACAGCTGCACCTCTAGAACTAATCCCTACAGTGTGAAGGTGATGGCATTGCCAGCCGCCAATAAGCTGTTATTACCAACACTTCAGATAAATTAACTTCAAAGCAACCAAAATACAACTGACTAAGAGACTTTCTTTAGTCTATGGCGGGCCAATTTCCTTTCGGAGGTGGCTTCTCTGAAGCTCAAAGACAGTCAAACTTTTTATACATGTACATGTAGGTTCAAAGCCTGCCCTTTGTCAACAAATTCTGTTCCAATAAGAAAGTGTCCAGTTAGCAAGGTTTCACCCTGACCAATGTCCAGGCGTCCTATGAACATTCACTCTTTAAAAAATAATAATGATTCAAACATTCCCTGATCATTAAGTCTGCCATTTGGGACAGTTGAAAGCCAATGGGAGCTGTCTGTTGCTATTGACAGCACAAGCAAACTGTTTGGAAAACCTAACAAAATTTTAGGGTGTGCAGTAATGTTCCTAATTAATCCATGCTGAAAACAAAAAAATAGAGAGTATACTGTATGTAGTAAGCTCTGGCATGACGACTGAAAAATGGAGAGTATACTGTATGTAGTAAGCTCTGGCATGACGACTGAAAAATAGAGAGTATACTGTATGTAGTAAGCTCTGGCATGACGACTGATTCAGTCCTTGCCATGCTACAACTGGTACTAGAACTCTCCCTTCTACTTTGTATACAATTTCTAACGAACTTTTACAGTACAAAATTGTATTTGATTCACTTGTCTGCAGGGCCACCAGTTTATCAGTATATCAGTGTTTCATAATTATTCATTATCACCTGTTCAATAATTTCCTGGATTGTTTTTGTAACTTGTTTAACCTGTTCCGGTGTTCCTTGGACAGATGCCATCCGATTAGGAGCATTAGAATTATCCTCTGTAATATGAGCAAGTAAATTAAGAACAAAAATTACACTGATAATAAAGTGCACGTCTGAATGGGATTTTGGCAGAACATACAACTACACTCCAAATGTAGAAATTCAAAATATCCCCTACCCTGCTTATGATTTACCCTGCAAAAGCATACTGTAAAGCATAAAATGCTACTGCAAACCAAAGGATCACCCTAAGGGATTTCATAAGCCCTATGTAGACCCCCTGGCCCCAGAAGACAAAAAAAGATGAAGCCCAGAGGGAGTGGTGGGGGGGGGGGGAGGGGGGAGCATGAGGGAATTATGTCACAATATTTCAAAATGGCAGCCATCTTGGATTTCTTGATTTAACATAAATCTCATAAAACCACCAAAATTGACCAAAAAGTTATCCATAAGAAATGAGAAACATAAATTAAATTAATATGAAAAACACCATTTACTTGAAGAAAGTTGATTATTTTGCTACATTCAAAACAAGATTCTTCTGATTTCTGAAAAACCTGCCAGTCAAAAGTGGTTGCCATGGTAACAACGTTCACTGAGCTTTGACCCACTCTACAAAATTGTTCCCAGATAATCTTTTTCAAAAAGTCCCGAAGTTTCATACTGTTTGTGCAAATACTGAAAAAAGTAATAATTACTTTGAGCGTTATAATTATTATTGTGCTATTTTTGCTTTTATTATTACTTTTATTATTATTGCTTTTATTATTATTGTGCTATTATAGTGAGATTTATGTTAACGCTCAAAGTTGGTGCGGCAGAATCCCCCCCCCCCCAACCCTCTACAGATAGGGTTAAGCACCAGACACGCACAAGGCAAATTGACCAACCGTGAACATGACTTCTCCCAGCTGTTTTAAACACCTCACCCAATACCATATCTAAGTTAACTATCCAGCCCAGGTGCACTAACCTCTTGCACAACTGTTCAAAATCTTAATGAAACCCTTCATGTGTCAAGTATAACTTTGCCTTAATTTTCATCCAGCCACATTTAATAATACTCAGCCTTGCTTACACAATCCATACTCAAAACTAAAAAAATACATTTTATCTTACATGTACATGTATATAATATCTATGATGAAATGGGAAGAAAACTTACTCATGTTAAATTGCACTCTTGCCCCAGTTTCTGCTTGTATTCTTTTGATGGTCTCGCCATTCTTACCAATAACAAAACCCACAATATCTCGAGGAACAGGAACCTACAGCAAAGCAAACATTGAATGCTGTCAGTGAAAAAAAAGATACTGTACATCTGTACACTTAAAAAAGGGGATAACAAGCTCAATAAAAGTTGAATTATAACATTCACTCTTGACGTTTTTCTACGAAAGCAATATACACAGTACGTAACTTTTGCGTAAAACCTTTCAATTTCAGAAAAAAAAATGGCAAGAGACTAAAGGTACTTACATGTTAGTCAAACAATATTTATTTAATTTTTTTAACAACTATATTTAATTCACCATTGCAACAACAAGAATTGTCAAGGTGTATATTCTAAGGAAGAAGTTTAAAAACTGATAATCAATACCCACCTCTAACTGCTGCATGCCAGGCTGATCTCTGTTCATGTCATGTCGATTCCCTTTGAAGTCCAATCCAGGCACATTTTGCTGAGATATAAGATAATGATAACACTAAAATTTCTACTCAGCTTACTTTTTAAACTTCGTTTGTTTTGTACGCCAAGAAACAGGTGAATTGTTTGTTTGTTTTGCTTATGGGTGAGTGTTTTTACTCCGGGCCGGGGCTGACTGTTTTACAAAGTGCCTCAATAGTTTTTTGCCCTTTATGTTATAAACACGTAATATTGCAATGAGTCCTCATAGAATTAAGGATCAGTTTTCACTTGTCTTTTCAAAGTTTTCACAAATTGCCCTAGTCACGCAGGGACAAGGGCAATTCGGGAAACCTTTGAAAATACGCGTGAGAATTAATCCTTTATTCTACTCAGCCTCGTGCGATTACATATACTAAGTAAACTTTGTTGCCTGTTAAAAATGCCTTTAACTGTAAAAAGTATGGCCACTCAATAAATGAAACAAGTTACTTTAATTTTACGCGTTCTTAATTTCGCAATTTTGGCGAGATGGTATTTCATGGGGCTTTATCTTTGTCATTTCAATAGGGGAAAATGAAAAAAGACCATTAAAATTCGCGGAATCATTGTCAACATCATTTTTTCCACTCAACTCCACCTTGAAGAATGTTTCAGTGTTGGAACGTTACAAGAAACTTGAGATTTAGAACTACAAGGAACCAAATAAAGGCAATTTTGCAAAAAGACATTGATTCAGATGAAGATGACAGTAAGATTCACTTCTTGATATATTCATGTGAAATCTTTGCAAATTAACTTTATTGATCACAAGACAGGATGCAAAATGGAGCTAACCAGAGAATTATTTATTATTTATGTTGACACATAAGCTGTACATGTTGTTGCTGATCATGTTTATCAAGTTTTTTGTGATTCAAATTTCTTACCATGGTATTTAACTTCGTGTGTAACCCAAGGATTTTTATTTGGGAGGCTTTAATTTTGCAATTTTTTTAACACTCGCAAAAATCATGGAATTAAAGACCCATGAAATTAAGAACGAATCAAGGTAACAGGATTTTATTTGATAAAATTAATCATTCCTGGTTCCCCCATGATCACCTTCCAGTTCTTGTCCCCTGTTTGGCTAACCTCAAGTTCCTTCTCAGTCAGCAGATCCTGCACCAGGTCCTTTCCACGCTGTGCTCTCATGACATCTCCCATGATCCGCAGGGGCTTCTCTGGTGCATTCAAGAATGGTCCATCCTGAATCATCATCATCCGACACTGTGCCCTCTCCTGCAAAGTGATATGACCAAAAGACACTAGAGCACACACAACCTTGCATAGCAAAATAGTTGAATTCATCCATGCAATATTTAATGTCTAACATTATGAATGTTTACTGAAGACACTGAAGGCAGTGTTAAACCAAGATATGTTTTGAGCTAGTTGTTTCTCACTAAAATTACAATTTCATATTTGTAACTGCAATAACTCTAAAAGTAGAATTCTTATGTACTTTTCTTAAAGATTGCCATTATTATAATAATGATTATGATGATAGAGAGAACAGCAACAATGATAATGCTAATACAATGGAAAACTTAAAGAATTGTCTGCTACAGAGTACTTTGTACATTAGACTAAGAAATGTTTTCATGCAACCTGACAACTATTGCACATCATTTTAGAATTACAGTTTAAAGTGCACAATAACTATCTTTCTGTGTACATTGCAATGCAGCAAAACACCTACAACTGTACCTGAAGACTCTTGATAGTTTCACCTCCTTTTCCTGTGAGTGGAATAATCAAGAAAATTTATTGATATTGATGCAACTAACTGTTCTATCTGTTGTGGTTACAAAAATTGAACCACAACATATCCAACGGGCAGTTTCTGCCAGGGAGGATCGGAGGAACTAACAAACGGCATAAAGACTGTTCCAAAAAATAAGCTTAAGGGGCCATCTCCTTTGAGAAACTAATGTACCTTCACAGCATGCTATCTAACTCAGCTTTTTCAGTCAAACTTCTGAAAATGGCCACCCCTCCACAATGGTGCAGTGTTTTCATCCCAGGATACAATCCATTCTCTCTCAAACAGTCTCACTACAAAGGCCCTAAGGGTAGCCACTGTAGAGTGGAGCTTATGACCTCTTTTACACACTTCTGTGCATGTGACAATAAACATTTAATGACTGGTCTCAAGGGAAACAGTTAATTGTTTCCCAAGAGTCTCAATGATTCCCCGAGACCACGTTGAGGAAAACATCGGGATTCAATTTTCTTGGAAAAACAAAATTAACTTGTTTCCCAAGGGACCAGTCATTAAGTGATCTGTTATATAGCACAACAATGACATTCTTTGTTCACGTAAAAAAGAAGTCAACATTCAGGTTATAGTTTTTGCAATGTTACACACTCGCGGGCTTTTGGCAGCAAACAGTTTTATAGGTGGAAGACTATATGGGATACATGTTTGTAATTTGAGGAAATCAAATGTATAAGGAGGAGAATTTGGGAAATAAGGTTAAATGGTTAGGGTTATCCCATCAAACCACATACTTTTTCACTCAGTCAGTAACTGATTTAAACTAGCTTGAGTACAGATGACCACCTAAACCTAGATTGACAATGGGTTTAACCTAAAACCAGATTCCAGCTATGACACTTATGTGGTGTACCCACCAAGGAAGAGGATGCAAGATACAGTAGAATGACTTCAACATTTTGTCAGGAGTTTGAAAAAGGGACCAATGACACTTACCAATAATAAGTCCAACTTTACTAGCTGGTATCATCAACTCAATCACTTGCTCACCAGGAGCAACAACTGGTAATGACATCTGACGAACAAGTAAGAAGAAGTGGTTTAGAAAAGCATTTAACTATAAAAAAAAATGTGCTAAAATATTTCTTACAATCATTTTAAGATTAAAAACATTTGCTATAAAACAATGATGTTTCGATGTTAGCTAAACGTCATTATCAGGTCAAAATATGTTTGTAAGTTGCAGTCTATAAATACTAAAAAGAACAATGGCTGATTAATTAAGAAAAATTAAACAAAACGTTTGGCACATATTTTGACTTGATAATGACCTTTAAGCTTATGTCGAAACATCGTCATTTTTTAGCAATTTTTTATTCTTAAAATTATTTCAAGAAATCTTTTATCGCAATATGTTATAGACAAAATAGTCACGACAAAAATTAATATTACTGAAAGTGGCAAGTCAAGTCACGCCAACTTGAAATTATTTTGTGACCAACATGCAATGACTGTGAATTAAAACAAAAAAATTAATTCCACAAACATTTTAAAAATGTCAGTCAAACTCTGACTCACCAATGATTCTGGAATTTTCCCTTCCTCGCATATCCTGTTTAACAAATTCTTCGCCTTCCTGTTAGAAAGAAACACTTGTGAGTACATGTACAGTATGTGAGATTGTGTAAATATTTACATCTATCAAGCAGGTGAAGATAGTATAAATCACTAAAAGAGATGGTGGAAATAGCAACGCTGTGGAACTGTGCACGTGCAAACTGAAGCAGATAGGCCTTTTCATTGTTTCTGGGGCCATTTGTTGGTGGGGGCGCAAATATGGAAAACGTTACAGTAAATATATAGCATTTTGGCCCACCCTGAGCCTTGTGACTATATAAGAAAGGCACTGGACTTACTCTACAGCTTCTTTAGTGCCATTTATGGATACATGTCGATCTGGAGGCGCCATCTGTCCGGGAGGTGGGTCTGATGAAATTATGCACAAATTGGTCAGTTCAAATCTTAATGTCAAAACTTTTGCATTCACAAAATGTGAGACAAAATAAATGTAAAGTAGCTGGGATAAAGGCAGGAAAATCAAGATTTTTAAAAACAAAACATCTCTCCTTATTTAACCTCGGAACAATACATCATTGATAGTAACGTTACAGTGGATTTTAGAGGATGGAAAATTTATACTAATAGTTTATTAATATTCAAAATCCAATGAATCTCAATGTTTTCCTCGACAATTAAGACTCTCGGGAACAAAATTAACTGTTTCCCTCAAGACCAGTCATTAAGTGATCACTGTAACTGATAATGATGGAAAATCCATGATAACATGTTTGAGTAAAGAGAGTCATTATAACTTAAAATGTAAACTGCTTAATGGCCCAACACAATGGTAACCTCAAGGCACCAAAATAATTAGTAACCACCAGAAATCCAGCTCACTCCTGTAAAAACACTACAAAATGCACCGTTTTAATGTGCAGCTATATTTTTTCATGGATAAGAACCACAGACAGCATGTAACAAGTAAATACATTCATCACAGGGTAGCCACTAGAATTAATAAATTATTTTTACAATTAATCCTGAAAGCTGACTTCTACAACTCACATCCCAATGCTTCAGATTCAGGGAACACAAGTAATTTCATTACCTGGGGCAACTTGGATTTTTGCTCCAGTTTCTGATTGTAGTTTATTGATCTGCTCCCCACCACGTCCAATAACTAAAAGAAGAAAAATTGAACAGTTCAGAATATGGCTGACATTTGAGGATTGGCCATCAGTCATAGCTTTGAATATCATCATGTGTGTTCAAAGCAGCTGCGCGGCAAAAGAGACTTTGAAATAATACCACTGATGGTGTTATGCCAGTGGTTTTGTTTTATTTCATTTTACATGTAGTTGAGACAGACCATTGAAGACTGCAATTAAGTGGAATGTCAGCATGAAATTAATTATAACAAATAGAAAACCATTGTGTACTTACTTAGTCCTACAAATCTGTTGGGGATCTTCATATCTTCTGAGACCATTGACCCAAGACCAGCTCTACAGAAGAAAAAACGTAAATTATAAATGAGAGCCCAATGTCCTTGCACATGTTTGTCTGACAGCAACACACACATTGACAATGATCAACAAAACACACATCTTAAAGATACACTGCTACAATGTATAAGGGTACAGGGCTGTGGATCACGTTAGTTTTGAAAAAGCTCCGTCTACAAGACAAACGGCCAGTCGCAATCCAAAGAACAGCTCTCAAGCCGGTTAAATTTCATACATTTACAAGCCTTGAGAAGTTGGTCATCCTCGTTGGCCTTTGCGGTGGCAATCTATACAGGTGTTGAAACAAAAGGCCAAATTTGAGAGTTTTGACTTTTAAATGTACAATTCGTTAGATACAGGAACCCTGATTATTCCTAAATGTACCAGCAATAGGAAGGTCATATAGGTACTAAGGATTTGCCTTCAATAAGCAGACCTCTTAAAGAGTCCACTTTGCATGATGACTCTGCATATTGACAGAATACTCCCAAATATCAACCAGCTTGTGGCATCACTGTTATGTGCCAATTGGTACTCTTAGGGATGAACGGGTGATGTTTATGTACATGTATGTAATCATAAGAACTATAAAATACCTTTGTGCAAGGCTGGCCGCAACTTGCATAGCTATTGATTTTGGGTCTTTTCCATCCATGTTGCCTGAAAACCAAATTACACAAGACTTCAAACTTGAAGGTAAACAGTTTAGCTCCACATGCATGTATATAGCTCATATCACATATGGGAGTTTGCACAATGCAATGACGACTGACATTTCTACAGCCCACAAAAATTAGTAAACAATATAGGCTGGTCAAATCGAATAGGTGTGAAGATAAGAAAAAAAAACGAGAGCGTAATCTTTTAAAGCCAAAATAAGTTGCCATTACCAGTGAGGTAACGATCTGGCCCATTAGAGTAGTCAGCAATCTTGTAAAAGGTCCTACAGTCAATCTACATCATGCATGACCAGTAGTTTTGAAATTTGAATGAGTTTTGAAATGTACAGACCGTATATGACAGTTTTGAACATTGCCAGCGACATTTCAGAGTTCCCGTAAAATTGTCCCTAGTTTATCGAAAGTATAAAGCTATACATAACAGCATATTAAGTATTTCAAAAATAACGATTGCTTCCCAAGCACTTTGAATTTTTTTTCAGTAATGCATCTTTTTCGTTAAGATTTCAGGGGAAATCTTCAAGATTCCATTCAAATGCCAGACATTACAAAGAGGAATTCAAATGTTCATTTCAATCTCAGAAATACTGCTCAATGTGAAGTAGCCTGACTGTCCAGGGTGCATTCTTTGTACGTCCAAGGCCGAAGATAGGCTGGGAGTATCCAAGTTCCACACCAACCAGCTGAGGAAGCGCCTAGCCAGGAAAATGTTATGCCAGCGGCCTATAGACTCTAATTCCTACACCAGGAGAGAAATCCTGGACATTTTTGGGCAAAAACAGTTTGTTGGATGGGTAGAAGTTTTCAAAAACCTAGGTAATTTTTGGTCCCGTCATTACCTCTTTTAGGTTATCTAAACCCAGGCACAGGTATTACCTTGGTCTTTGCTGCTTTGCACCAAAGACCACAATCATGGACCAATACGCTGAGTGATTTAGAAACCCATGCTGAAGATCTTTGGCATAACTAACCTACATAAAATGCAGCCTTGCTGACTGTAACTACCATATAGCTAGGCCAGGGTGGTTAGATATTGAGTAAAACCATGTTTTCTAATGCTGCGAAAAGTCGTCTGTTTAACCGTAAGTGCAAAAGTGAACAGTTAAATGCCCTGCATCTATCTTTGTCTTAGACACCAAAAGGACTTGCTGCTATATGTGCATCTCTTTCTGGTTCATGTTAATTACAACCAAAGATAGTTTCTTAAAGTTACTTTAAATCATTTCTCTTCAAAAATTCAGCATGATACCAAAGGAAAAGAATAAAAGGTGCATACATAAGCTTACATTTAGTACAACTTTTACTTTCACCAACCTAAACTTCCTGGCCAAACAATCTAAGATTTTGACAAAAACGAAATTTTACTTCTCCCTTTTAAACAATCCCTTTCATATAATAGAAGAAATCTAATTTACTCAATGCTTTCATTTCGTAGATTACAGAGTCTCTACGCTACGGCTTTGATTGAACCCTGAAAACATTTATTTTTTCCTTCGATCGACCTTAGATTTCCACAAGCTTGATGGTTAGAGAAGAAAGAAAGAAACTTTCATGTTTATATTTCATTAAACAAATCCTGATCCTACCTTCTGTAGCTTGTCTTTTTACAACAATCTCGTCTCCACCGCCTAAAACGAGATTAAATATGTCGTTTTATTTACAGGCATGAAAGAATAAGCTTGCTATTCAAGCGAAATAAGCTCACATCCTGGCACATAAAATCTCGATCCTTACCGTCGTGTTCGAAAGCTCTTTTCTTACTGATATCTGCAAAGCAGACGAAAGCAAAATAATTACCGCTCTATTCTTTGTAACAATAGACGTTCTGTTGACAAAATGACATGTGTTCTTGAGACGAATAACGAAATTTTCGCACCTTGGTCAGCCGAATGCGAAGCATCCGCTGCGGCGGCTGCTGCGGCGCTACTTGATCCCATCCGGGCCGCGATCTAACGAGAAAATTCTAGTTAAATTCCGTATAAAATACCAATTAAAGACGTTCAATAAATGTCCTACCTCCTTAGCTCTTTTTAATGCGTCAGCAAACGCTGAATTGGGATCTACAGGGGCCGCCGAAGGCGGTGGAACACTGTTGAATGCCATTGCGTCCGCCATGTTCAACACGTGAATGAAGCAGAAAAGGGATAATGATATAGGCCCGCAACGCATGGCGGGATTCGTAGAACAGCGCGACAGACGACCAAGGACATACTAAGCGGGGAGGGGGGGGGGGGGGGGTTGATTTCTAGCATTGGCCCAATACCCTCGCGCGTTGCACCGCTTGGTGATTTGCTCTCCAATGTTTTTGATTGATTTCTCTCGTTATTTTAGTCAACGCAGGCGATTTCTTCCGCCCGGCGCCTTCACTTTTCCCACCTCTTCTTTGGGATGAGCAAAAGCATACTCAGAAACAGGTTTTCAGTAAAAGATTGAAAATCCAAAAAAACACTGGGACGATTGAAGCAGATTTCTAGATGTATTCGACGCGTACTTTTGATTTCAGGTTGAGGTAGACGCTTTTCAAACTGACAAAACTAGTGTCCAGGTCAGCACGGTCACAAAGCTGACTGTGTCCCTTTAAAGGAAACGGAAACGTCGACTGCTACGTAGGCTATAGATAGAACGAACATAATAGTGATAAAACAAAGAAAAACTTCACAGGTTTTTACACCGAGGTAAACTCGAAAATTTCGCAGGGATGCCATGGAGCTCTTGATATTAAAGTCCTCAGTGCCAAAGTCTTCGTGATAAAGTTCTTATTCTGGGAAAAGAATTATCTTTTGCTTGTCCTTGCTTGTAGGATTTAACTCTGCCCCTCACGATTTGGGAGTAGCACGTATTAGTCATTGACAATTTAGCCTGAGCCCACAGTTTCTTAAGACCGCAGATATTTTTATTTCATCTCCATCTATGGAGAAAGTAAGTGGCTCAGACTATTTATTGCCAAAAATTCATTGAAAAAAAAAAATACCACACACCTGGTATTTAAAGGGTTAATTAAGGTGGAGAGCGAAAAGTGAAATGACCAAACAAAATGAAAGAAAAAAAAAACAAAAAAAGAAAATAAAAACATCAGCGAAAAAGCCCGTTAAGCTGTTTCTTATTATGCAGTTATGCATACATCCATTTATAATATCCGTAAGAGTGCATCTAGTAGGAACTGGGGGCATTGGACATCGACAAATTTTGCCTCAAACGATTGGAATAAATTAGACCTTTCAATCAGACAAAGCCCATCATTAGCTAGTTTTAAAAGAGTGGTAAGAAATGTAAATAGTCTTTAGTCTAATTTTTATATATTCATATATTAGTCTTTATTTTTCTTTATTATTATTATTATTATTATTATTATTATTATCATTTTTTTTTTATTCTTTTTAATTTTAGAGGACTCTTTTGTAAATCACTTATTAGTGACATTGATTTCCTCAATAAAGATTGTTATTACCATTAGTCAATTCCAGTGTCCACCCCCCCCCCCCCCCCTCTCTCTCCCTCTCCCTGGCCGACCCCCGGGAATTAAGGGGTTTTTTTTATAAAATAAACTGGCAAATGCTCCACGGCCGGAAACAAAAAAGTTGTTCAAATCATGGGGTAGGGGTTCAAAAATGTTTTATTTTCTTCGTTTCTCGACTTACTTTCAATAAAATCTAAGCTAATTTAGGCCACATTTATAGTCCTAGCTAGATTTTGTTTTCCGTAGTATTGTAAAAATAGGTCATTCTGCAACTCTAGCGTCCATTTATGTCCTATCTAGACGTATTCTAGAAGAAACTTACTGAATTTGCCAATGAATTGGTCACTAAAAGAAGCGACAATGCTGTTAGGTGAAAAAAGTGAGATCATCAAATGCCCGGCCCGGGGTAATTGGGTGGAAGGCTAATGCCCGACCCCAGGGATGGAAAGTGTGGGAAAATGCCCCACTATTGCCCGAAGAGGGGGATGGGCACAGCTCGGAAAAAAATTGACTGATGCATTAGGTCGTCACTCGTTACGCCGTTATGCGTTTTACTAGTTCAACCACGGAACAGAGGTGATCGAAAGCGGTCAAATAATTTTCAAGACTTTTCTTGAGAGCCGTGCAAAGTTAACAGGTTAACACAATTATCAGCCATTTTAGGTTAATTTGTCGTTCTTTTTTTGGCAATAATTCTGCATGGTAGCTAAAGCTTTTTGTCTGCTGTTCAACTAGCATGTCGCAGACGGCATGTCGAAACATAGTTGCTATTCTTGGCTTTTCACGTAAAAGTGAAAGTGTCTACAAATCGCGACCGGAAACTAAAAATTCCTGAGAAATTCAGTGCGACTTAAGATGTCTAAGATCGCCGCATTCCGGTTTCAAACGTATGTTTCAAACTTGACACAATTATTATTTGCAGGGTTTTCTTAAAATTCCCGCGGTGAGGGTAATCATGCCGAATGCATAATTATACGCAGTATAAAATATGAGGAATGCTGGAGTTGAAGAAAGAGACTCATTTCGTGACAAGTTCGCTCGAATAGGACCCACTATCTGGGGTAGGGGGATTATTGAAGACACCACTCGCGAGCAACATTTTATTGGTGTTAAAATTTGAGTTGATAAGAAATATTGTTGAAAGAACCTTTGGGGAATTAGCTGGGTTCACTTCAACAAAGATCCAACAGCTTTTTCAGTTGCTCTTCTATATTACTCTGGCAAGAGTTCAGCTTACTCTGCTCAACAATCACTTCTCTACTAAAATTAGATAGCACCCATTTTTATACTGACTCGACAACCACCTGCTCAACACAAATTAAATCTTACGCAAGCCTACTGTGATTGGCTGCAAGGAACTTATTTGCATCCGTGCCTTCGATCTGTTAGCTGAGCTAAAGACATTTTTCCAGTAAGATATCACCATGAAACTTGAGTTGTCCAGTCAATACAAAACAGGGAAAGCAATATAAAAATTACAAGGTTCGGGATTATACAGTAAGGTTTCACAGGGATAATCTGAAAAACACTAAAAGTTGTTGTTTAAAAACTGTACTAGAAGTCGATTCGTTGAAGCTGTTAGCCTTCTTCATCGAAAGTGATTGGTTAATCGTTTCCATAAATTAAATGAGTACGTGGTAAACAAAACCTAGAGCTCAAATTATATATTCAGTACGTGGTTGATAGCTGGATTACAACAATAAATATTTATCTTCATAATCGCCTTAGGATTAACTTAGGATTACTTTCAAAAATACCTCAAAATTACAGATATTGTCATTTAGATATCTTCATCTTTAAAATGAACATCAACTACCATGAATTCGGTAAAGAACCCAAGGAAATCTACTAAAAATGACTAAAACTAAGAACAGTAACAATTTCCCGGAATAAACCGTTGAAAGGTCAATTTGAGGAAAAACTTATAAAAAGTAAGGTAAACAAGGTGTTATCATTTGTAGGAACTTAATTAAACATATCTTTGCTATTGCAAGTGTTTCTGCGGAAACGTACAGCTTCTAATACCGAATTCATGACAGGAGAATTTATAAATTAATCACACATTAAGAACAACTAAGTCGAACTACAAGGTATTATCTTTCGAAGGACATGAATCAACTGGTCTTTTTCTGTGATATTCCCCAAACCGAAATATAATTTGTAATAAGTCCAAACACCAAATAAAATTCCTTTAACTATTTTATCTCCAAATAATTGTGTGATAAATATTTTTCAACATTGTCAATTTTTATCATCTAACAATATTTTCATCTCGCAAGAGTGAGCATTGCTAGATAAACAACCCCCGGGATAAACAACAAAAGTGAGTTTTGAATCTCATTGTCATTTTTTTATCGCTGGATTAAGGAGTGACTATGCAATAAACACACCTTTTGAGGTTGAGGAAGGGGGATGCAGACAGGGACCACCATGCGTCTATTTTGTGGTTTGGTGGGTCATAGTGTTCGAGTACACTAGTTTTCACCGCTTCCATCACGAAGAGCGTGCATTTTTAGCGCCAGTTTGTAATTATGCCGTTCTGCAAGTCACTCACATGTCACATGCCATTCTCTAAACTTTATTCTGTCAGTTTTGCTCAACGAGTGATATCGAAGTGAAATCGAACCTGGTTTACGCGATTTGAAGTCGAAGCCTTGCGTGTAAAAAAATTGCTGTGAAGTATAGGTGATTTGCAGCCAATCCTTAGAGATCCAAAAGACAATGGTGTGGCAGCCATGTAACCTTTTGTTTTGTCATCCAACATGGCCGCCATACCGTTGTCTTTTTGGCCTCCAGGCGTTGGTTGCAAACCATCTATATAACAAAAGTTGCATAAAATATCATATATGTAAAAGGGCCTCAGGACAATTTTTTTAGCACTGAGGTCTTGGAGTTTAAAGGCCAAATCAGAAAATATATGTTTTCACGATCGTTTGTGAAAACCTTCCAAAACTAACATTTCGCCAAAATACGTCAAAATACGTTGTCATGAAACATTGTTACATGGCCAATACGTGTAGCCGATATATGATACAATGCAATATTTTGAATTTTCTCAGTATAATATTTTGTATAATTCTCTTTTTAGGACATTGACGAATACATTTTCAGCAACGTCGTGAGTCATTGTCCCAGCAAATTGTCAAGGTTAATTCTATGCGTCAAAACATGATATGGTTTTTGGTAACAAGTGCGATTCACAAACCCAAAAATCGCTCATCTTCGAGGCGTTTTACTTTTTCTTTGTATCTGCCATGGTAATGAAGGAAGCCTTTTCTCCAGTGTACTACAGACAGCTGGGACTAAGCGCTAGTTACACAGGAATTCTCTCAGGAACAGCCCCGTTTATACGCGGTGTTGGCGCACCGCTATTAGGATATCTGGCTGACAAAACCAATAAACGAAAACCTGTTTTTCTTGTTAGTATGACAGCAAATGCGATAACGCCGATATTGGTGCTCATTCCTCGACCAGGGGAACAAGTTTGCAACTTATCACGTGTAAATCGAGGGCATCGTCAGTCTACCCGGAACGCACGGACAACTTTGAATGAAGTTTCTCACCGGAGAGCTCTTTGGTGCTCCGTGGGGAAATAAATCACGTTTAGGTTTTTATTATATACAATTTCATACAGAAACGTTTACCAAAATTGAACACTCTTGCACCTAAGTAGTTGGAGGAAGCATTGCCCACGAAGACCTCTCCGTTAATACAATGATGTTCGGTAACTCAACATACCTGTATTTAATCACAAGATGTTTGGTTACAGAGCTGCCTCTACAGCTGCTCGTAGATTACAAAAATTACTAAGATTACTAGATTACTAAGACAGCTTATACAGCTTGTAATTTGGAGTTTTAGTTTTCAGTTGCTTCCTGAAGGGCGCATGTTTTTGCAACATATTCTGTGTCTTCTGAAAACGGTGTACACTGAAAAATCTAAGTTATGTCTGTTGCACGGTGACGGAAAATATCCAAATGGTCAAAGGAATATTTTAGAAGAAGAACATATTTAATTTTTGGAGGTAATCTTATTTTGAAATTTCCGGAATATGTCCCAGAAAGACGCTCCCAAAATATTGTAAACTGTGCAGCACAGAAATGGATACGCACTGTACAATTATTATTATTATTATTATTATTATTATTATTATTATTATTATTATTATTATTATTATACGATTATTTTTAATCATACAGTTACACTTTAAAATAATTTTTATTTTATTATTTATTCAAGTTAAGCGCTGTCAAACTTGGATTTACTGTAGAACCGAGCGAGTTTATTTACTTTCTTGCATGCTTATTAGCTCTTATTTACTTATTTACTTACTCACTTACTTACTTACATTTTCTCGCTTAGCTGTTTATTTACTATTGAATACCAATCAGATAGAGTTTATTTGTTTGTGTCCGTAAACCAGGAGTTATTTTCATTAATTCTTGTTCTCTGGGACTTCAACCTTAACATGAGGTTATGTTCACACTTGGACCCCGAGCACCAGTGCCGGGGCGACCGGGTACAAAATACAAACGTGTGCTACTTCAGCGTCCGAGATACTTGATAAACGGGTGCGTTCACATTAGTGCTCAGGAAGAATCGACTCGAGCACCGTGCTCGGAACCAAATGTGAACATAGCCTAATGTCCGTAAAAACAGGGTGTCCGTAATAGTAAGATGCCCGTGCCCGGTCACTAAAAAGGACTTTGTTCAAACTCCTTGGTGCCCAAGGAACAATCGTGTTCTCGTTTGTCAATTTCCTGTGTGCCATTTTGTTTACTGTATCTCAGGGAGGCATGGAGAAAAAGCGTGGGAACTGACAAAATCTTGTTCAGACCCGTGCCCAGGAACGGTGCCCGAGTACAACCCAGGAGGGTAGGTGCCGGGCACAGTGCTGAGATTTTTGGTCTAGCACTAAAAAAATGTGTGTTCAAACTAGTGTCTGTGCCGGAGAACCGGACCCGAGCACCCAGTCTAGATCTGAACGGGGCTTAGTAATCAAAATTAATTAATTGATTGAGTGACGGGAAAAAACACAATTTACATCAGAACCGAGAAACAATAAAAGAACTTGTTCACTCAAAAGAATTAAAATTGACTCTTTTGACACTCAAGTAACTTAAAGTGCATATGACACGAACATTTTAATTCCTGTTTCTCATAGTTCCAAACCAATCACACAAATCTGTAAATCTACATTTCTTTTGTGCACATTTTACACATGAGGAAGGTTCTTTGCTCAGTTGACAATACTAAGATTCTGGTGCATACCAAAACTCGGCAGCTGTTAAACTGTTCACTGTTATAAGTCTTTTAAAATTCCTCAGCTCGCTAGACTTCTTACCCTGTCACACAAGCACGATCATGTCACGCCACTTCTAAAAAATCACCAACTGAATATGGCAAATGATAAGGATGTGGGAGGGGTGGGGGACTCAGTGTTCCCCTTCAAAATCTTGTACATTTCGTCGTGTCAGAATAGATTTTAACCCGCAAACTAGCCTGTGGAACTACGAAAAGACCATGCTCATCAAAATACTTGCTATGCACCTTTTAATCTCCTCATTTGATGCTACAATACGAGTAAAGAGGGCTTTCCACCCAGCCCCAGCTTCGCGAGGCTTTGCGAATCACGTATTTCTAGTAAGGATGTAGAAGGGGTGGGGGACTATTCCCCTTCAAAATTTTAAGCTTAAATGACCCTAAAGAGGGGGTAGCTCGCCACCCAATCCACCCCCACCCTGGATTCGCCCCTGCACTAGTTAAAATTACGAGGTAAAATTAACGAATCGATGCATGAAATGAAACTTTGAACATAAAGAAATGGCAAGTTAAAGTTATTGACATCTGACAAGCTTATAGATCCCCTCTTTGACTTTGGCATTTCCGCGATAATACAACACTGGGTTGATGCCCGAACACAGGGTAAGTAGAGGAAATAAAATGGGTTGTACCAGCTTAACAAGAGGCTTTTTTATAACGAAGGCTGTTACCATAACACTAATGAGAGGAATGAACAATAATGCCAGCAAACCCACCACGTATATGGTTGCTTTGGTGAGCGCGCGTTCAGCAGCAGCATTTGCGGTGTTGACAGGATTGGCTTGACCACCCTCCTCCATCATTTCAGCAATGGTGCTGTTGTGAATATGAAGATGACGAAGGGTCATAATCTGGCCAACGATTATGACAGCAGCTGAGAGGACTACGAAGGCAGCCACCAAAACATGGAAGACTCCTGCTGGGTTGCCACTAACTTGCCTTACAGTTCCAAATGTTGTCGTTGTAAGCCAAACCAAACAACAAGCGATAAGGGCGCGGCGGCGGGTCACCAGGTACTTGTACCAGACCACGTAGCGGACAGCTAAGTAACGATCAATGGTGATGATGGCGAGGTTTCCAAATGTACCAAGAAAATACATTGCGACTGGTATATCTTTCGGCTGCTCATCTAGCTCCAAGTACACGTCACAAACCTGAGTGTTCAGAAAATGTTTGATCCTAAAACCGGCGTTCATTGGTGAGATATATGCTCCGCAGATGAGATCTGACAAAGTCAAGCTGCAGACCATCAACAGGCCAGGACGAAGGCGCTTGACACCACTTCTGAATAACGCGATAATAACAGCCGCATTAGCCACAGCACACCAAACACTCAACAGCATCGAAAGTGGAGAAAGCCAGTTAGTGTAGTAGAAGTAACTCTTTTGGAATGACACAGATATTCCTGAGACAAGACATGACTGAGCGATTTCATCTTCCATCGCACCGGCTCGCTGTATTATCGGTTAAAATAAAAGGAGAAACATAAAAATGTTTATTGTTATGTTTGCATAAGTTTTCCTAAGCCTGGATTTTTTTAACAGCCTTTCTGTTTGCAACTTCTTGTTTTGCGTACATTAGTGTGTTAGTCTTTCAGCCATTAAATCTTTCATCAGTCGTTCAAAAGAATATGTGTCATACATTTCACTCGGATAATTTATTCATCCCCTACGGGTCTATATAAAGCGAACTCACAAGATGCCGGTCCGGCAGCGGGCCAACTAAATTCTCCTAATTATTATGAATGACGATTACAAATTCGTTTAAATTTTCTCAAAAATATTGGTCGTGTTTTCTGACTTTCGCTTCGATTTCTGTAAAAAAAAAAAAAAAGGTAAACAAACCAACGTTTCGTCAATTTTTGTGGTTCGGTGTTATTGAAAAGGAATCATTTTTTAAAGTTATTTTTCTTCGTGATATCTACTACCACTTTCTGCTTTCCCGCAGGTGGAATGGTTTTTAATGTCAAAAATTAAAATTGCATAAATGAATACGGATTATTTTCTAAGAAAGTGGAAAAAAATTAGTCTTTCATATTTTGACGATAAACAAATGAGAAAAATTTTCCCAAGTCCTGCCCAGTAGGAGATTTTACAAACCAAAAGGGAAGCTGTTAATTCGATGTATTTTTATGGCCAGAGTAGGCCAGGCCTTGCGGAGGAAATTAAAGCCCGCTGCATCGCCTTCGCAATACCGTCGCAAATTTAGCAAATTGCAAATTGCTAAATGAACAATTAACCATGATAACGCAATTAAGAAATTATAGATAGCTATTCATAGTTCCAGCTGCTAGTCATCAATCACGTTGAGTTATTGTTTTTTTTTTTCTCCAAAACGATTGTCGATTGATGAATCAAAGTTTTAGGTATGGTTGAAACTTGCACCCTCTGTAAAAGCAAAGGTGAAATTGAAACTATCAATCTGATATTTAGAATCAAAATGAAAGTGGAACAAACGATGAGGCAAGACCACAGCAAAAATTTTTTTAGTTGATATTTTGTTTCCTGCCTACTCTGTCAATACTCAAATTAATTTGACTTTTTTTAACAACTGAAGATCTTTAATTAAAGCAAAGCAAAGCAAAGCTACTCATAAAAATAATCATTCCATTGCATGAAAATGAATCAGACAAAGTTAAGAGGATATCAGTATAGTAGCGACCTGAACATATAAATAGCCTTTGCTAATCAGGAGAAGACCATAGAAGTGTTGTGTCTTTCTGTTCTTCTCCACCTGCTTCGTTTAAGAAGCAAGATCCTTTACAAGCTACACCATCTCATTACAAAATTGCGGTAACCGAATGCTACGACAGGAAATAAACTCTCGCTTATTTGACAGTGTGTTTTAGTAAAGGCTTTGCATGTGGATGTTACAGAACGTCACTTCAACAAGAACGAGTTCAATAATAGTAATCACTTTTCAAACTCAGTGCTAATGAATTAGGACATTTTTAATGCTTAACTGATCAGAGTGCTCCTTAAATTTTAAAAACGTTTAAAAAAATATTGCCAAATAGGGTCATAAACAATAATCTGAGCAAAATAGTTTAGTGAAATTGTTTTCTACTCCGCCAACGGCACCGAAAACAATATTTCCGGATCTTTGCTTGGAACTTGAGTTTCATTTAGCGTTGCCGTACCTACAACTGAGATGCAAAACGCAGATTTTTGATTTCCCAAGGAAATTGACTTAAATACTGTCTCAGCAAAGCGTAGCCTTTACATTGGACTTGATAGTTAAAAAACAAAACGAGCGCCAAATATATGAAATTCAAATTTAGTGCTCATTTCTTTGCGTTTTGCCGGCGCGTATTTCGAACAGGAAATAAACTACGGACCATTTGTGGTAAGAAATGAATCATTCATCCTCGACAGATACAGTTAAATACATAATTTAGAAGAAGCGAAGCCAAAATCAATTTTTTTCCCTATCTAATTCGACTGAAACCTTCAAAGGAGAGAACACCATTGTACAAACAGCAGTTCGGGTACCCCGACAAATCAATTTCAGTCTGATGTTGTTTAACTTTTCAGGAACCTAATTCTCAGGATCGTAAGTTATCGCAACATATCAAAACAGATGTTAAACTGAAGATTAGTTTACCACCAGTTATTTCTAGCTTTCAGTAGTAAGGGGAGCGGATATAGGTCATAGCCAATCAGCGTCGAGTATTTGGGTCACGTGCACATTCCATTCTGATGACGTCACAGTTTTTAATTTATGCTAATGTAAGCTAATGTATGCCACTCTCCAGGGTGGGGTCAGTACAAAATTGGCGTTTTAAAAAAATGGGGGTGATTGTGATGATCCTATTGACATATCATCACAACCACCAAATAATATTTTAAACATCTGGATGAAATAACGGAAGGTGTGTTTGAATTAAAAACGATGAAGAAGAAACTGGTAATAATGTCATCCTTGTGTCAGATTTTTCAACTGTTCCATTTCCATCAAAGTGAAGAGGAGGCAGAAGTTACATATTCCTTTTCATATTAGTTCCATGGAAGTCATCGTTGAGGAACGTGAGGATGAAGAGTCAAGAGCAGTGGTGGAAGTTACATTTTCTTTTATCCAATTTGCAACATCACAGCGGACAGGTGGTAGCAGCATCCCATTCAACGTTTCTATCCAAAACTGTCGTCAAAATGCTGGATGTGGCTGCTTCATACTGGCACTGGATGAAGTCAAGAGAAGAAATGCCAATGCATCAGAAGAAGGTATGATGCGTGGTCATTCCTTCATATCCATTAAATTCAAATCAAAACGCAAGAGTTGCGGCAACGATTATTGAATCTGGAGGCATTCAAGGTGGCATGAAGAAAATCAATGAAAACGAAGACGGAAACAAGCACTCCAACCAAAAGAAGATCAATGGTTACTTAGTTCTTTCAGGGCGTTTCCAATATGGATCAGCATATGCTGACATTTGGCGTTTTGTATCAGGTGCTTGATGAGTTCACTGAAGTAGGTTTCGTTGACGTTCTCCACGTAGGGAAAGATGGCGTCCCACTGTTGGGAGTTCATGAGATCCACTACATGCTTCATGTCGTTGAGATCCATGCTGTCTGGGTACATGGTATTCAAATAGTTTTCAAAGACTTCTTTTAACTTGACTTTAAATTTGACATCTTCTTCTTCTACATCTTGACTATCAAGAACACAGGTCCAGTTTAGATCACTCCTCTTGAACAATCCTGCACAATAACTTGCGTCTTCCACGTTTACCACGTTTGCCATGTTTTATCTCTTTAAAATAAATACCACCGTTTAGACCTTTTTTAAGCCACTGTTTAGCAATGTTCCACTTTCTTTTTTCTAATCTATTGCCCATGTTCAAATGATTACAAATAAAATAAAACGTTCCTTTATATACATGTGAAGACTTGTCACCTGTCATATCTATTTGCCAATGGGAATGTCCCATTCCATGGGGTCATAGTTCTGACGGATGCACATCAGCGCTGATCCATTTTGGTAGGCTTTTTTGGCTTGGGCTTTGACACGTTTCACGTAGAAGGTCGGTTCATGACTCATGTCAAAGACTTGCCGTATGAACATGGAGTCCTTGGACATGTCTTCAGCGGATTTGTAAGTGCACACGTTTTCATAGTGGAGGAAATCTTTGATGTTCTCTTTGCTGCCACGCACGAAGCTTGCCCAAGAAAATCGGTTGGTGTTCATCAGGGTGTTGGCCAAGATGCGATTGCGCAGATCTTCTTTCTCAAAGCTTTTGTCTTGCGTGGAAACATACTTGAAGGCATATTCTTGCAGCTCCAAGTTGCGATTGACGTAATCCACAGACATATCTCCAGCCATGAGAAAAATCACTTGGTACCAGGCTTTCCACACGGTTTCAAAGGGAATGGCTTCCACGATATGCTGGACTAACACCAAGTCCACACGTTCCACAGCATCATGGACTTCGTTGTAGCAGGCTGGATCTTTGCATTTCATCACGGATTCTACCAGCAGGGCCCAAGCGATCCACACGTAAGCCTTAAACTCATCATGGCTGGCTTTGATTTGAGTTATCTGATCTTCATCCCACAACAGGCAGGAGGGATTATCTCTTTGGAGGGCTATGTTGAAGTCGAAGGTGGATTCACGGCAACGAAGCTGATCGAGTTTCTGTTGTATCCACCATTCAAAGCGAAGGGGAAACACAATGTCCCATTCAAACTGGTCTTGATGGGGGATTTCAAAGTCAAACAATTTGTCCTCCATGTTGTTGTTGTTGTTGTTGTCATGTTTTGAAAATGTTTGACCTCCTCCTCCTTGTTGAGAACAGGAAGGTTCCATGATTCTGTAGATTTCTTTCACGAATACTTCGTCGTCGTCGTCGTCGCTTGCCATCTGGAATGACGCTGCAAATGAAGCGGCGCTTTTATAGATAGCCATAGGGATATGATTGATAGGTGTCACTGTCCAGAACGCGTTTGTCAAACACGAGTTTGTACGTTTTATCTTGCGAGACCGTTTGAAGGGTCTTGTTGACGGTGACGCGTTGAATCTTGTGTGGATTGGTTAATGTCAACGTGTGTGGAGAGTCTTCGGGGTCCAGGATTTCTGACAGGACCAAATCTTTCATCGTGTGAAAATTCAACGTTTGTTGACCGCGCATGTTGAGTGTGAAGCCTCGTACTTTGCATTCCACATGTTGTTGGTTTGTCTTGTACGCGTAATTCTTGGGTCCGGCTGCTACAAATTCTTCAATGAAATCGTTTTCTTTGAGTTCATTGGTGAAATCTCCCAGGTAATTGCCAAGGGGCACGTGGGCTTGTCCCGGTTTCCACGTGTAAATGACGGAATCGGTGTCAAAGTACAGGACGCGTTGATCCAATAATTCCAAGGCCTCGTACAATTTGAGACGTGCGTGACACGTGGTAAAGCAGGCAATGAACACGTTCACGTTGGTTTGAATGGGATTGCATACATCCACGAAGGAATGAAACACTTCAACCATGGCGTCGTTCATGACTTCGATGCGATGAATGATTTGATTGTCATTTTGCATTAACTTGAAAAAGGAACTGGGTTGCGTGAACGACGTGACTTGTGTTTGTTTAGGACGTTGTCCGTATTTTCCCCAATGAGAATTTAACATCAGTTTACACAATTTGCGTAATCCGGGGTTGCTTTCGATCTTGGTTCGATCCAGCGTAATGCCTTCATGTTGAGCATAATCGTCGAGGTATTGAGCTCGTTGGGTTTCGGTGTGGCATCCTTTGGGCCATCCGCTCGATTCTTGTTTCATTTTCAAAAACGTGTTCACGTACTCTTTGAACAAGGTCGTCGACGTTTCTTGGAAATGCCACACTTCATAGATGTACATCACTTTGTAACCTTTCTCGATCGCTTTCTGTAATTCGGGTGTGCAACACGCGCCGGTCAAGGCTCTTTCGTGATTGGTGTGCGTACAGGTCCACGTGCGTTCATGCATGGGTTTGACCGTTTCTTGCTCTACACAGGTACGGCAAAGGGGAAACGTGAGTTTCTTTCCGTGTCGGTAGGGCAGGACGGGATGATACAATTGCCGCGGGGGTTCCACTTTGCATTTGACAAAACCAAAGTACTTCGATATGTCCGTGTGATTGGGTTGATCGATGAATTCGGGATGACCGACGGGGTAGGTGCCGTTCTTGTTGACCCACGGGTAAAGGGAACAGACATCCACGTACCAAATTTGTTCGCCCGGTTCCACGCGATGATAGAGTTTAATGGCATTGGTGCGTCCGCCGAAAAAGGTATCTCTTGGGTTCAGGGGGAACTGATGTCCAGATTCTTCACAAACTGTTGGATGTCAGGGTGGTTCTTTTTCAAACGGTTCCATTCACATTCCCACATTTCCTTGAGAGGATAACCCAGGGCTTGAATGCTTTGACTTTGTTGAGCAGTGGCTTGACGCACGTTGTGCATGGTTTTCCCATCATGCCATGGATGTCTTTGATGGCGATTGGGAAAGTCCGTGATACATCCGTGGGAAAAGCACCCTTGAAATTGATACACGGTTTGGGTGACGTCATCGTAACCATCGACTAAATATTGATGAGACGGACCATGATTCAACCGTCGTTCGCCTTGATTACCAGCATGCGCAATGCGTGGAGGGGTCACGGGGTCCTCGGTGGGATGGGCGCGGCGTAACACATCTTCTTCCCAATACAGCCATTCGAGAGCGATCTTTGAATGCGTGTGATGCGGACGCCATCTTTGCAGGGGTTCGACGGCAATGGTATTGGCAGGCATCCATTTGAGGCGATAGGCTGTGAGACAAGCTGAGGCAATGGTAATGCATTTTTTCATGGGATTGATGCCTACAATGGATTTGAATTGACGTTGAAACTGCATGCACCCTTGTTTGAGCAACCGCACATCCGATTGACAATAACTGATCAGTTCGTTGTGGAAGTTAAAGATGTAACGATTAGCCACTTGTTCTGCATGTCACGTTAAGAATTCAGTTCTGCGTTTGGGTGACATACCATCGGGATCAAAGTAGTGCGTGTCGGGTATGTAGCCCACATACTGCTGATTGGCTTGCGTGTTAAAGAAGTGTGGAAAAAATCCTTTCTTGAGTTCGGTCAATCCAAAGGTGTTGGTAAAGTCTGATAAGGGCATGGGAAAAAAGTTCAGAGAGTCAATGAATTTGATTTGAGGTAATTCCAAGCTTAAAATTTTCGCTCCATTGACAATCTGTTGCAGATTGCTGGCATGTTGACGATACAGTTCTTCCAAGATCATGTAACCATCATACCCTTTGAAATTGTGAGCCACCACAATCACTTGTTCGACGAGCGGTTCCTCTTGATGACTCAATTGATGCACCCAATGCAAGAAATCCGTCACGCACGTTTCTCCTTCAAATGTGAATTGTTGATCGTTTTGATCCGTTTCGGCGCATAACAAATTGGCCATGTGATTGCCCGTGTCCTGTCTGGCCTCGATGTCAAAGTACACAAACACGGTGATGCCTTCTTGTTCGTCGTCTTGTCTTTTTTTCTTTTTGGGTTTTTTCACGGGTTGAATAAAACATTTGTGTTGTCGCAAATTACACACGTTGTGACAACTGGGGCATTCACTCTCGCCACACACATGTTTGGGACCATCGCCTTTTCTCAAGACCAGTCCGCAATGAGTACAGACACGGTGGGTGTGACACACAGCATTTTTTTCTTGAGCTGTCGCGGGTTGATTGGATGACGTTTTGATTAAATGATTCACATGGCACGTGATTCCAAAGAAACGGCGTCCGCATTGTTCACAGGGTACGGAGGCTGGACCTTGTTTGGAAAACAAGGGAAAATCGGGGCAATCGGCTTGATGGCAGCAGTAACACTTGGTGCTTTGGCAGCGATGATGTTGTAGGTCATCATAAAAAAATCCCTTGTCGCATTGCAAGCAAAAATAGTTTTTACTGAAAAAGGCAGCCAGGGAGGTGATGACGCTAAAGTGTCTATCGTGCATGAGTAGCATCAATTGTTTGTTGCAAGGTGGACCTTTATGCACGATACTGTGCGCATGTTCGGCTGACACGACCACCAATCGATAATCGGGCAAGACGATTTCAAAGAGCTTGAGCGCTTCCAATCCACAAGGACCCGGTGGAACGCGCGCTTCCGCTTGAAGGGCACGAGCGCGTTCTGATTGAATGGAACGACCTCGTCGAATCGCTTCATACATGGGATCCTGATCGACCAGGGCTATGGCGGTCACCAGAGCTCGGGCGCAACAATACTCATCTCGATTGTGAATGGTAATGACGCTTCGTTTGTTCTTGAGCAAGACGTCGTAGTTATCTGTACCAAAACGACATTTACGTTTTCCGGTGCCGGGGCGTGGCATGGTAATATGCGTCACATCCAGTTGAAGCGTATCATCCACTTCAAAGTTTTCGTTGGAGTTTAACATCTTGGAGATTTGATGTAAAATTTGTCGGGCACCCGACAAGGGATCTCGCCAATCTCCAATGCTGACATTGGCCGTCGTATGAGCACTGCGTAATCGATTGGATCCCAGATAGATTTGAATGCGATCGTGTTCGGGTAAATCTTCAATTAAATCTTCAATGACATCTGCCAATCCTTCTTCAAAGGCACGCACAATGTTTCCATGACCGACAGGAAACGTGTCGGGCGTATTGTTCAATCGAAGATGATACGAGCGACGTCGAATTCCATAACTACGCGCTTGTCGATCTCTGAAGGGTTCCAATTGAAATTGAAATTCACCTGGTCTTGAAAGGGCACCACCTTGTTGTCGTTCAAAGGCTTCCACTGCTTCTACTAATTCTTCATCGCTGTTGCTCATGATGAGACGAATGAAGCAGAAGCCGAGTGATCTCTCTTTTATAGATCCTTGGTACCACGTGACGGTGGCGAATTTTATGACGTCATCATAAAAAAGGGACCCCCCTCTCCCCCCAGGGGGTCTTTTTTTGGAAAGTGACGTCATGCCGACGTCACTGTCACGTGGTACCCTATAGACTCTATAAAAGAAAAAACGAAGAGGGACGCAGATAACGTTTTTTCCAAGATGGAGAAGATATGTATGATTATGGACATGGAAGGTTACTTTTTACCTCGGTTTCATTGCAGAGAACTTGGGGTTTTTGGAATGGATTGGTTGACTACAAAGAGGTATTTCTATCACATGCCCATCAATTACTTGGAGCTGACACCCTCTCAAGCCACGACCGTGATGTTTGTCAAGAGACGCATTCATGGACTCCCCTTTGTACCCAGTTACATGGAACGAGCGCGTCCAGCTAAGCAGTTGTATGAGGACATCAAAGAATTTTATGATGCAGCGAAGACACCAGACAAGTTTGTTGTGGCCTACAAGGGCGGTACTTGCGAAAAAGACGTGTTGCAGGAACTGGGCATTCCATTCCAGAATTTAGAAGAGTTTGACTGTCCTAAAATAGAAACATTGATCCATCAAGGGTATGGAAAGGATGTATCCGATTGTGGATTTCATCACATCTATGAGCAGCAGCATCTTAATAAGACGTGTATTCATTGCGCGTGTATGGAATGCAGCATCTTGAAAGAGTGGGTCGATCATCAAACCAAGCTGCCCAAAGAGACACTCGTTTAAACATGTTTTAATCACCAAACTTGTAACAAAGTGATTACAATAAAAGATGTTACAACTTTAACTTTTTCTTGGCTTGCATAATCTTTTTAACGACTTTTTCTTGAAATGTTTTCTTGCCAGGTAACTGACTAATGGACTTGATCATCTTGTCGTCGGCTTTCCACTTGTCCTGTAAACTCTTGGCTTTGGAATAATCGATGTCGTGTTGCTTGGGAATACGATCCAATCGATTCTTACCAGGGTCACCACGCTTCAATCGTTTGTCCAATAAGGTCCCAGGTCCCAAATATTGCATGCCGGGCCAATGCAATTCGCCCACTTTTTCCAATCGTTTTTGAATGTCAAAGCCAACTTTTCCTCCTCTTTGTTGACGACGACGGCGTCGCCGTTGAGGACGTCGTTGTTTTCGTCGTTGGGGCATGTTTATCTCTTAAAGGACAGACGTTTACGAATTCCTTGCTGATCCCAATCCTGCCAACCAGGCGCTGTTCGAATGCGACTTTGAGCCAAGGGTGTCTTCACTCGTTTCCTTGCTTTGCGTACAATACGTTCGGCTGTACGTTCGGCTTCAAAGGGAATGTCTTCTCCAAAAAAAGGTAATTCTTTCGCTGCTTTGGTGCGAGTGATTCGTCTCCTGGGTGTTTTTTTAGCTTTCGCTGGCGGTGATGGAGGTGTCTCGGGTGTTGTAGTAACTGGACGTTTTCGTTTAGGTGTCACGGCTTTTAAAATGTTGCTCAGGATTTTTTGTTGTCGATTTGTGACTAAATCTTCTGCTTCATCTTCTTCTAGTTCATCCTCATCATCCACGGCACCTGCCCTTGCTCCAATACCAGGAAGTTGACGAAGCCGTTTGAGTAGTTTTCGGAATGGAATTTGTAATTGTTGAAGACGGCTCCTTTTTTCAGCGGGTTTCATACGAGGATTGTCCAGCACTTTTTTTTGGCGAGCCGCTAATTTGGCTGCTTGGGTGAGAATAGGGTCATCCGTTAATTGTCCCTTGAACCAATTGACTGTTTCGGGATCGTCTTCGACGGGGACCATCATCATCTTTTGAAATTTTCTAGCCATGAGGACAACAAGTTGAGAGCACGGTGTTTAATGCGTTCCAAAGTCCTCCACCTTTCTGCTTTTGTAGCGTTTCGCGTCTCTTTTTAAGCGAGGATCGTCGTTTTCCAATGGTGCGAAGCGAGCGTCGGTAGGGTCGTAGTTTCGCCATCGTAACGGGTGAGAGTGGTATGTTATTTTTCAAGGTATTCAACACCAATTCGCTGACAGAGTTGATCTGATCTTTGTTGGCATGACGAAGCAAGTCGTTTCGACGACGTCGATTGGCTGTTTTCAATACGTTTCGTAAAAAAGGCAAGTTCCGACGTATTCTCTTCATGCTTCTAACGCTTTCTCGTTCTTCTAAGCTTCTTTAAAGCAAAGGTGGCTCCTTTTATTGCCAAGTTTCTGGCTAACCTTTTAGCCATATTTTTCGCCATATTCCCAAAAATATTTCCACCATAATGTCTCATTTGTTTTCGTCGAGCACGACGACGACGCTTGACAATGCCTACCATGATTAAAACACCATCAGGGTTTGTTTCTTTTTATACTTTTTTTTCTCAACCTCCTCGACCACGCCCCCGGCCGCGTCCTCGACCACGTCCTCTACCTGAGGCTCTTGAAGCTCTTGAAGCTCTTGAAGCTCTTGATCCTCCTGAGGCTCTTGATCCTCCTGAACCCCCACTAGCCGAAAAGGAAGTTCGGGTAACTTCAGGATTGTTGGGATCATCTTTGTAAGTGGTCGTAATGGTATTGGTGTGAGTTACACCCGCCACGCGACGACCACGCGCTATTTGTAAATTGTCTTGTTGCAATCGATCCAATTGACGCATAAGACCAGCTTGACGTCGACGTCGATTGCTGGAAGGGGGTGTGCCTCCTCCAGGTGAACCACCACCTCCAGGTGAACCACCACCACCGGGTGAACCACCACCACCACCACCACCTCCTCCTCCTCCAGGTGAACCACCACCTCCACTACCTCCTCCACCTCTTGGAGGTGTACGTCTTGGAGGGGTACGACCTCCTGTTGCTCCTGTTGCTGTTGCTGTTGCTGGAGCAGCGGCGGCCGCACGTCGTCTAGCTATACGTAAAATATTGGGCATGGGACGACCACGGGGTGTGCTTGGAGGAGGTTGTTGTTGGGGTGATGGCCACTGTTGAGCCCAACTGGCTTGAGAAGCTGGAGAAGCTTGAGAAGCTGGAGATAGTGTGGGTGGAGTTGGACCCATGGGAATGGGACTGAGATTGACACCAAAGGGATCTGGTCCTGGAGAAGGTCCAAGCGGAGAGGAAGTGGATACTCGAATCACATTTTCTCTGTCCATAGCATCGGTACTGACTCCAGATCGAGCCGCTGCTTGTCGTAAGAATTGATCATACCCTGACGGGGAGTCCAAATCGGGCCCTCGCAAGGCATCTCCAATGTTGGCCATAAACCCGTCTGGGCTACTACTGGCTGATTGTTGTCTTTGGTATTGTTCCAGTAAATCAGATGTGGTCCAACTCATGGTCGACGTTTGCACACGGTCGTATACCCTTCTCCTTTTAAAATGTTACTTTTTAAACGTTCGTCGTCGGAGGAACTTGGATGTAAATCAAAGAGTAAATAACCGTACGGGCGTTTGGTAGATTCACGGTAGACTTGAAGCACGTCTTCCCAATCGGACGGAAAGGACTGCAAAGCTAAATTGCGCACACCCAATTGATCGCGCGGGTTTTTAAAGGCTATGATGTAGTGTGCATTCCTAGAGATGGTTTTGGCGTATTTGCCTGGAGGAAACATGTCTTGACACAGATACAAGACGGTCACATTACGATGATGTGAATCTTTAGTAAATAAATCCAATACGCGCTTGTCATTGCTCCCTTCGGCCATGAGATCATCCAACACTAAAATGCCACCTTTTTGTTTTCCGAACCATTGATGGAGTTGATCCGTGTCGGGGATGCTTTCATGCATGCGGATTCCCTTTTTTGCCAAGTTCTTGAATTGATCTTGCCAAATGCCATAGCAATAATGAACGTTGGGTGGACACTCTTTGAATAAAGTGGCTTTTTCTTCCAATATCTTGTCCACCAACCAGGATTTTCCGCACGAGGAAGGACCCACCAATAAAATGCTACTTGGAGAACGAAAATAAAATGCATGACATTCCATTTTTTTCAACCAACTAAATTTTTAATGCCAAGGTATTTTCTTTTTATACATCCAAATCCACTTTACGGAAGTTACTTTGTTGTTTGGGATTCATTCCCAATGTTTTTACATACATTTCATTGACAATTAAACGTTCAACTTGATGGCCTACTCGATGATCGTTCATGACATAATCTCTGTCAAAGCAGTTGACAAAATCTTCCATGGTTTTTCCTCTGGCTTTGTACTTGAGGTACATCAAGGCATAATGCCCACAGGCATTGGAATCCAACGACTGCAAGGGTACTCCGTTGCATACAATCCTTTCGAATTCTTGCCGATTCAACCAGGGAACCAAGGCGGAACGATACCAAGACAGAGGTATTCCATAACTGTCCATCACTTCACAATCCCCTTGGTGCGTGTAAAAGGAGATCCAATGACTTCCGGGCTGATCGTGCGGATCCGTATTGACAATGTAAGCTTGAGGTTCGTACAAATCTGGTTTGGAAGGTAAACGATCCGCAGCAAAAACACCCACAAAAATAGATTTGAGATGAGGGTCTTGTTTGGCCAAGTAATCCAACTGTTGCGTGGTCAAGGCTACTAATTCCATTAGGACTGGTAGATGTTGTACAGAACAGCGCCGTTGGGATCAATGTGCATGAAATTTTCAAATTCTCCATATATAATCACATTGATGACGTGAGTTGTGGCTGCTCCAAACAAGATCTTGATTTTGACATCTCCCGCTTGTTTGGGATTTAACATGTCCAGTCTGTCTCCACAGCCTGACGCCACATTGTCAAACATGAACAAGGTGGTGGTCTTGTCTTGTCCCCAGTGTTCTGGCTGGATCATGAATCCATGTTTGAACCGAGCACAACTGGCTTCTATCAACTGGTTGTAGATGTATCCATCCAATTGGTCATTGTTATGATTCATTTCTGTGATCTGGTAAGGGTATTCCTCACCTCTCACAATCTGGCTGACTTTGGTCGCTCCAAATTTTTCAAAGCAGAAAGGATTTCTTGTATAGTTGCCATGATACGCATCGGAATGGACCATGCCCACTACCACACGATTGGGAATGCGTCCTTTGAAGATATCTGTCTCCTCAAACACTTGCTGTCCTGTTGGGATGGAGAACACTCGGATCTCGGATCGGACTGTGGGGTACATGACCACTTTTCTATTTTTTAGTCTGTCTTGAACCACTGTGTTGTAGAGATCGTGTCTCACTTTCACATGACACATGTGAAACGTGACTTTCAAATCTTCCTGGGTCAATCTGACATTAGCATTGGCACCTTGACCAATCATGAAGAAGTTAGGCTTATTTAGATCCAGCTTGATCCTCAAATGTACACCTGGTACAAGCAATTTGTTAATGTTGAAAATGTCTGCAAAGAGGCGACCTGTCAAAATGACTTCATTGCCACCCGCACAATGGGCTCTTAGGGCGAGTCCTCTTCTCACAGCAGCTTGAGCCTCTGAAGACAGACCTTGAAGATCATCATGTCCAAGACCACCATTGGCTCCAATATTCAGGATATTAGCTGTCACTGCGGGGGGAAAGTCCAGAGCTGGGTAAAATCCCGCGTTCTTTAGAAATGTCTTGGTGTCCTCTTGGCTGTAGTTCAAGATGGTTTCCAGGTAGGCTTTGTAGGCATACGTGTCTGTTTGCTCGGTGATCAAGACTCCATTGACCCAGATGCTGGGTTGCTGAATCATGGTATGCATTAGATTGGGTGCTGGGAAAATGTCGTGAGCAGCATCTAAATCGGCTCCTGCTCCAGTTTGTAATCGAATTTTGAAGGAGAAGAAACTTCTCGACAAGTCCGTATAATCCATACTGGGTTCAATTTGAAACTCCACTGGGTTAATGCTTCGGCTGGTCGGGTTGACATCTCGAATGCGATAGGAATTGTATTGAATGTTGGTAGGCGGAATGGCAAAGAAATCGGACGATGAATCTTTCACAGCTTCAGAAGCTGGATGAGAGGATTGCGCTTCAGTCATGGTGGCTGAAATAAACTGCCAAGATGAACAAAACGATCTCCTTTTTATACTGCCCAGGGTCTTCGATGAGCTTTGTAATGACCTCTGGCTCCCACGGCACCCATTCGCTTATACTGTTTACTTCGCCCCAATTTGACACCTACTTCGGCGGCTCCTTTCACTAGAGCACCCAACCCTATGCCTTGACCGCGTTGTTTCTTTCTTCTTGATCCGGCTCCTCCTTTCCTTCCTAACACCAAGCCACCCAATTTTCCTCTTTCACCTCGTCGTCTTCTTTCCATCATGTTTCTTTCGTTTTCTTGAAATTTTTTGATCCAAGCGGGATCTACACCAAATCTACCACCTCGTTGACGTTTGCTTTTGGTTCTTTTTTTGGGGGCAACACCTGGCATGGCACCATACATGGCACTATACAACGTGGGACTTGACACGGGCGCGTACGAATCCATTTTTTTTTAACCAAAGATATCTCGATGACGTCGTCTTCGTTGTTTTCTTCTGGCTGGACCATGACGACGTCGCCTTTTAAGGGCTCCCCCACGTTGTTTCATTCTTCTGGGAAGGCTCAGGTTACGAAGAGAACGTCTTCGTTTTTTACCAAGGGCACCACCACGCATCATTCGACTGACTTTGCGTCGTCCTTGTTGAATCACATCTTGCAGTTTTCGTTTCGCAGCGCGTTTGATTCTTGGTAAGAAGGGCATGGCTTGACGTTTTAGCATCTTTAAGATACCGCCAATACCCCTCCCACCATTTTGATCCGGTCTATAAAAAGTTAAGTCACCTCCACGCATGTCTCTCTCTGATTTTTTTTATTAAAATGAATGAAATCACATTTTATACATGTTCTTTATATAGTTTTTCAGTGATTTAGGCGCCTTTCAAACTTGAGAGTCACAATCACATCACCTCCAAGGAAATCCACTAGTTTTCCATCCGTTTCTGTCATGGCCACTTCGATGTCATCGATAACATTTTTACGAATGGGTAGAAACTCTATGTGTCTTGGTTCAAAGTAAACGCGACCACGTCCTTTGGCATCAAACACCACTTCTCTTATCTTGTTGGTGATCTGGTGCCCCACCACTTGCGTCTGATTGGCATCGCAAAAGACAAACAGGCTTTTGACAGGGCTGCCAAAATTCATGATGAAATGCTCATTGATGTGGGTCATTCTCCAATTGCTCCAGCACGTCAGTTTCACGTAAGCTTCAGTTTCATCGTGTAGACTGGTATCAAAATCAGTATCACCTGGGAAAACCGTTTGCCAAAACTTGTTGGGAGTTGGATTGGGAATGTTGGGTTTGTCATAATGTTCAATGTGCAGTCCATAGTCCAGATCATAGACATCCTTCAACTGGCCCGTCTTCTCATCTTTTATTTTTTCCACTTTGATGAAATGAAACGCCAACGCAAATGAAAGGCTCATATAGATATACACTTTTCCTTTGTCTAGGACGTCTGTGTTGTCAATCAGAAGTTCTTGCTGTCCAGCTCGTTCTTGCCACTTGAACATGGGACGATTGGTTTTACCATCGGCGTTTGCCCATCTTGTTCCAGGGGACAGATCGAAGTAATAGTTAAAATCAATCCAATTGAACATTTTGTTGAAGAGAGACGTACGTACCATCTTGCACGCGCGGTTGATCATCCATCACTCGTTCTACTTTTAGATTGTAGTGTTTTTTCTTTGGTACGATCAGATTCATACCAAAGGGAATTTTACCAAAGACATCGGCTTTCAATGTCGTCTGCACATCGGGAAACGAAATGCTGGACAGGCCCACTTCCCAATCGTTTTCTTGAAAGAACAACTGTTTGGGCAACCGTACCTTGTATTGGTTCGGACGATTGTTGGGAAAAATCTTCTTACTGGCAGTGCTTGGTAATGTTATGTAGAAGCTCATAATGTGACCAAATCTTTCTTGTTAATCCAACCGTTGTACTTGCTCGGCCAACCTTTCCACTGAATGAAAACTTGATTGCCGCGCTTCTTTAATACTTTTTCGACACGGAAAAATGCGTCTTCAGCAATGTTGACTTTTTGTAGATCAGGTTCGTAAAACGTGCCTTTGACCGCCGTGCCGTCGTATTCTTGAATGTGATAACTCGGGACGGGACCTGTCAAGCGTCGTCGAATGACAAACACTTCTTCCGTCCATCCTGGCAGATAACTTTTCTTAAAAACACGTCGGACTTTACTCAAGCGTACTTTGTCTCCCACTTTAAATTTAAAACGCGTGGTAGGACGCACACGTGTGGCGTACAACGTTTTCCATACGCGTCGATCGTTTTGCATGGTCACGTCTTTAGGCGGCATGCCAATGGAACGATGTTTGGCTGCATTGTACCCTTGAACCAAATCGGGTAACATGGTGATGTACGTCAACGTGTTATTCGCCGTCAAAGCACGGTACATGCGTGCTTTGAGTGTACGATTAAAACGTTCCACCGTGGCGGCTTTGGTATCGCCATGCGTGCTGAACAGATGAATGCCTTTGTCTTTTAAAAAAATCCTGAAACGTTTTATTGTAAAATTCACTGCCCTTGTCCGTTTGCAATTGCACGGGTTGACGTCCTTCTTTGAAAATCACTTCAAAAGCTCTTTGGAGTTCCTTTCCCGTTTTGTTCTTAATGGGAATGGCCCAAGCGTATTTGGATAACACGTCAATCACCGTCACCAGATATTTGAATCCTTTATTTTGACGACTCATCTTTTGCATGTCCACCAGGTCCGCTACCCATTGATGATCGATGCCCAAGGCCACCGTGGGATTCGTCGCATACCGTCGTCGCACGGGTTTGTGAAGCGTGTAAGGTAAATTACGACTCAAGATGGATTTAATTTTGGCAAGAGGTACGCCAGTCGCTTTTTGCAATCGATCCAAACCGCCATATCTTCCAGGATTTTTGGCATCGTAATAGGTCTTGATCACCATACGTTCTAAACGTTTTTCTTTGTCTCTTTTCCGTTTTCGTACCATTTTTTACAGTGCGGCGACTCCTCGGGTGAAGGCGATTACGATGATTTTTCTCAACAGCAATCCTGCGATGTTCCCCAGAAGATTAGCAAACGATGGAATTAGATGAGGAAACTGATTAAATACCCATTCGCGATGTTCCTCGTATTCATCCAAAGGCACCGTGTGACGAATACCTTCCATGTGAGTGATCAAATGCAGTGGTGTAAACGTTTCGTTGATCCTCTTCTTTTCCTCCATGTGATCGAGTAATTCGTCTTTAGGATCTGTATACAATTGAGTATTCTCAAAATCTTTTTTGCGAACACCACTGAGTCTTAAAAGAAGACGCCAAAGGACTTCCTTCAACCTTCGTTTCCAACGTGGTATATATTGCACCTTCATGAATATTAAAAATAGACAACACCTACTCAAAGCTACTCTAACTACCCCCTTTTTCCTCATTCTAACTGAAAAAATTGATTGGGGGCCAAGCCTTATATAGCAATCGATTTGATTGACAGGTATGATCGCTATATAAAGACGACACCATGTCATTTTTTTTGTCAATGCGATGGGACGCAGTCACGACGTTTGGAGACAGCTATTTGGGGTCAGCAAAAAACCGTCCGTTCCAAAACCGTCACTTCGAACGCGTTTTCATCAGTCCATCGACAAAGTCTTTGGTCTACGCAAAAGGGAATGTGTAAAGAAGAAAAACTCGTTCGAAAAGAATGGCTCGCCATGCAAGATGTCTTCAACGAACAAGGACACTTAATCCCATTCAGCAAATTTTATCATACCTTGTCTGAACATCCATGGCGCCGCTTATGGATCATTGCCATTCTACAACTTGTTCATGCAGATCAAGATATCGCACCCCCCACTGAGCCGGTGTACTCAGAATCCAGTTTAGCCCATCTTCGAAATCTCAGCCACAAAGTGCGCCAAGGTCTCAATAACTTATCCTTCTTACATGTCTATCAAACATGGCGTACCTTGTTAACAGAAAATGGGTACGTTCATCCCACGTGGAATGTGACCGATTGCGAATTTACCAGTCACATGACACACGCTAGCATGTTGACGTGTCGCATTCTGGAAGAAATCCTGTCATTCAAGCGTCAAGAATGTTTTTTCACCTATGAGCTGTTAGGATTGACGCATATCGACATGGATGATGTCTTTGATTGGTTAAGAGTTGAATTAAGAGGACGTGATTGGTTGGGCATCGACATACCTGATGGTGCAAGGTGTGATGGGAAGGTACTCAAACCTATAAAAAAGATGTGCAAGCCCGATGTGTTCTCTTTTGCTGCTGTCAGAGAAGAAGAAGATCAAGAATGAGCAGTAAAAAAGACCTCTTGAAGCGATGCAAGCCATGGTGGATGGATTAGCAACGCCCGAACCCGTCAAACAAAAAAGAAAAAGCAACAAGGTAGCAGCCGCCATTGTAAAACCACAACAGCTGCCACCACAACCACAACCACAAATGATCAGCGTCTCGCCAACGGCTTCTTCGGCGGTGGACATCATTACGTCAGAGGAAAGTGATTTTTTAAATCTACTCATGCAAGACATCAGTAGCAGTAATGAGACCAAAACCACCACCGTGTTGATGGAAGAAAAAAGTTACGATTTGACCGTGTGTCCGTTTCACAAGTGCAAACTGACTGTCTTTGAATCTCAAAACGGAGATGAATTCATCAAATGTCAAGTGGAGCAATGCTGCCTGTTTAGTAGCATGGAACGTTTCCAAGATTACATGAAAACCGTGAATGAAAAATTACATCCCAGTTACTTCAAGATTGGAGAACTTGTTTGCAAGTGTGAGCGGCCCGTCACCCTGAGAGTCAGCCAATCAGAGAAAAACCCCAATCGCCCCCTCTTTGGATGCAGAGAAAAGGAAAAGGAGGATCAATGTGGATTTTTTCAATGGGGCAACATTCCCCTGCTAAAAAAAAACAAGAACGTTCAAAAAAAAAATCCCCTAAAGCATGGACCCTGTTGGAACATTTTTATTCGTCTATTTTTTAATTATAACATGTGGCAGTGTGTTTGCCCTTTTCTGGTTCTTCTGTTCTGTTATTTTACCCCACGCCATGATGGGACAACAATAAACAACAACCATGTTTACCATTAAACAACGTTTTATTGACAACAACTGTTTTTTACTCTTTATTTACATGAGAGCTTAAACGAGAATGCCATCCAAGGGAACATCAGCAATAGACTCCACTATGTAAGACTTGTATTTAAGTCCATGCATGCTGGATTTAAATCCTTTACGCCTTGCTTCCTTCCTCCACTGACTGAACATGCGTTTATAGTTCCTGAGTTCCCGCCGGATGCAACTATAAATGTACTTAAATTTAAACCATTGCCATTGTCTGGGCTTAGTGAGAGGTGTCATGCCCATGGGAAGGCGTTTCAACTTCATGTTAATCAACTTCTTGTTGAGTTCTGGATATAAACAAAGTTCCAAAAGTGAGCTCAGTTCACGCACAATCAAACCCGTTACACCGGTTGGCATGATCTTACGATGCGCTATGGAAAACCTCCAAAATCGATCGTACACGTAGGTACACATGGCAAACAAGTTTCTTGACTGAATTAACATGATGGTGTCCCATTGTTCCGGATCTCTGGTAAAGTTTTCTTTTCGATCAATAAAGGACTGAATATCTTGGATAGAATAACGAATATCACTTGGTCCCACGTAGCTATATCTGGACATGCCAGCTTCCACCGCATCATCATTGATGGTTTCCATAATGGTCGCCTCTTCGCTTAAGGGAATCACATAGTTGACGTCTCTGAGCACAAAGGCTTCATTGATGGGATCCATGATGGAAATGACGACTGAGCGCTGAACCTCCTCTTATAGTCTCTAGGATATGATGTCATCATGACGTCAATACCCCACGTGATCCTAAAAAAGGACGACCCCCCTCCCCCCCCAGGGGGTCTTTTTTGAAGTGACGTCATGCCGTCGTCACCGTCACGTGGTACCATGTCAAGTCTATATAAGAAACGCTCATGCCCCTGTTCGACACTCGTTCCAGAGCTGCCTTGATCCAGTGATTGTCAAGACGTGACGCAGAAAAGATGTCAAGACAAAGCAAACGTCTAAGGTCAGAGCCACCTGAAATACAAGACTTAACCTTTACCTGTTTTGTTTGCCGAGCCACTTCAGATTCCTGTGCGAACAATGTGATTCGTATGCACTGCTGTAACCAGTTTGTCCATGGCACATGTGCAACACGATGGGCTTCAAGCCATGATCGATGTGGACTTTGCAGACAGTCCCTAAGAGTCACAACAGCTGTTGCTGCCCAGCCCGTTCCTGTGGGTGTAGCCCCTAGCCGAGAAAACATGACGCGCCAGCAAGTCCTGGATCGCTTACGAGGATTACTCAACTCGGATGAACTGCAACGCCAACTGGATCGAGTAAGAAGATTATTGACATTCTTGATTTTATCATGCGCTCTTGTCATGACATTATTATTGTTATTATTGTTAGTATTGTTAGTATTGACATTATTGACTCTTGTCGTGCGTATTACGTATTATTACGTATTATTCGGTGCACTGAAAAAAATGTATTTTATTTTTTTCAGTGCACTGAAAGACAACAACGAGTACTATGGACAGTACATTCCACGCTAAGTCATCTTCTTTCCAATGATTTTTTATTAGTGGTGATTGGAAATCGTTTATTCTTAACCATGATGGACCATATCATTACCAATACATTTGTTGATCCCTCCATATCAGAAGAATTAAGTCTCTTGTACCAAGAACTTCATGTCGATGAAATCGAAGGATATTTTATCCTTTTAAAAAAATCGATAGGTGGTCTTCGTACCTACGGCACTGTCTTAGACTTTAGAGCAGACGATTTTACCGGAACACCTTTTGTTTTTTCTTAGCTTTCAAGGGAGGATCCTGATGGAAATTGGATATATCTTAGAGACCTTCATAGACATCTTAATGGAGAAGATCTTTACTCCAGCAAAGATAGTGATGATGATGATGATTTGTATATCGATGACATCAATATCGATGTCGTAAGATATCGATATAGAACTATTAAAAAATATAGTTACATCTTCATATATCGTACAATGAATAATCCAAGACGAATAAGACTTTTTAAATGGCCGTTACTTGATTCTTCACCTCCACATATTTCCATTCATGTTGACATTTCATACGTTTAATTTAATTTTTAGCTTGAAGAAACCTTTCCAGAAGAAAATTGGAGATATGTTCGATACTTGAAAGAACACCTTGATCGTGAAAATCATTACTTGGTGATAGATAAAATAAGTTATGTTTACAATGCTTACTATAGATCTAGTTGTATATGGATAATAGATACCTCTTCAAGAGATATTCTTTTTTGCTTAAATAGCGACCTTTTTACTTTTACTGATGCCTTTCCTCGCATCACCATGCTTGTCTATATCCATGAAAGCCATCCAATCGAACCAAATTTTAATTTTAACGTAGACTATGGCATCGGATCATTTTAGTTTTTTCTTTTTAGGTCTTTTCATTTTGGTCTGGTCCAATTTATCCTAGAGGAATGGATATAAGTCACTTCACTTGGGAACGTCAATTCATCACTACACAATTAGCATATCAACGTAATACATATAATAATACAAATACTAGAAGCGTTCAATTCACACTAGATATGCCTTTTCCTTTATTTTCCTAGCCACCTTATCAAGTTGTTATTTGCGTATTTCAAATGAGACGTGAATTAATCATCACCGCAAGAATAGATACAAGACCCAAGTACATACTCATATTAGATACCAAACGACTTTTTTCCATTTTTTCTTTTTTACTAGCTACCTTTCATATTTGAAGGGCGTCACAGATTTGAAGCATGGAGTCCAATAGGAATAGCAAGATCACTTATCAGACAATATAATAAACAACAAGCACCCCCTTTTGTAGATCATTATCGGTGTGGAGTAAGAGTCCGTCATCTAAGTGAAGAATATGAAACTCTTAATGAAACTCTAATGGATTTGTGGAATCGAGCTCCACCATTTTGGTATAGGTATACATCGATATGTATTGAAATCACTGTCAGAGGTCATAGGTGTATCTTGCCATTCATCCTTGAAGATGTCAAAACATTCATGGCAGTCTTCATACCTAATTACAAATTTTTAGTTAATTTATTTTACTATACCGAGGGTGTACCTTGCACCGGTAACTGTTTTCAACATTCTAAAAGACTTTACTTTATTACTTGTTATGTCCACTAGTTTCCCTTCGTCTTTGGAAGAGAAGAAGATGCCTTGACTCCAAATTACATCATAAGTTCTCTCATTGAACTATACGAAGATCACATTACTGTAGAACCCAATTATGAAGAATATGGGGGTATTGACTTGCACTGTATAAATCAAGATGGAGATCTATTTTATTGGACTTTTAATCATAGAGATAGATGGATAAGAACGTCAGAATGCATGCATATGGAAATTGATGGTCATTTTTGTTACACGCATGATATAGCTTATGATTTAAAAGCATTCATGGGATTTCTTATTCCCACTTATTCATTTTACATTTATTTAGACTACAGCATTTCACAAGCTTATTACCAAGGTCGATGTACAGCTAGATTCACTACACATACCCAAAACTGTACTCAGTGTCATCCTGGGAAACGTGAATACACCCTCGCTCATCTATCGTTTCGTTCTCCTTTGTCTCCATTTTAGTTTCCGTTTAAATTCTGGATTCAAAGCAGACATCGAAGCTTGACACCTGAATCCTTCATTCAACGACTCATTGAAGATGTCGATCACCCCTATACTATACGACATGAATGTGATATCAACCTATACCACGAAGTAGTAATCAATTCAACTCAATCTAACGAACGATTTATAGAACGACGACCATTAGTTCGACAATTGGTTCGACAATTCACGCTCGACATAAAAATCAAAGGGTATCTCTGTCACTTGCCATACATTTTAAATGATATGGAACAATTCCTTTCGTTTCTCATTCCAAACAATTGTTATTATTGTTATTTATGTTTTGAAACGGATTTTGATGATGTAGAAGAAGCGCAGGACTATCAATATAGACCCTACGTCATTGATTTTTTTCAATATTAATTTTTTTCAGCATCACATCCAATTTGATGTCAATGATGAATGCGATGACTTTAACTCCACTCAATCTCAATTTCCGATTCTATTTGGACAAAACAGAAGAATCAGACAAAATGTCTTTGCATTTACAAGAAGATTATATGAAGATTATCAGCAATCCATTTATCAAGCTCATTATTGGCCTGTGGGTATTGCTAAATTTTTCAGAACAAGGCATAACCTTCTATGTCAGTCGTTTGGATGGCACCGACGAGGACATCGAACCGCATTAAGTCAAATAGCTATATCTATCTATATAGATTACAAAGATTGTAAAGAAGAGCAGACCGTCTATAATGATGTGATGCATTTTCTAGATTATCTCTTAGGAGGCAATCAATACTATTATGCAGAAATTTGGGTACGTCCACTTCTATGTCAAAATGACAGGTTCAATCCAAATGATAGGTTCAATCCATGTGCATGGCATAGGAATAGTATTATCAAAAATTATTCCATTCTTTCTGGTAATGATTTTTCTAATTAAGGCCTTTGTCTTTTCAGACGGTTAAAATTCAAGAACTTGAACTTATTTATCATACCTGTATCCGGTTGGATATTTTTATCGAGGCCATGGAACGATTGTTTTTTTCAGGATTATGAAATATTGACTGATATCCAAGAAGTTTGCCATATCTTACGCCTGTTTGATCATGTCTATGATGAATACTTGATTGGGCATCACGAGGATATTACAGAAATCGAACTTTACATAAGTGTCACATGTAATCGCATCAGATTTCCTTCAAGAAATGATACAAGACCTATTGGATAAGTCGTTTCCTCCGCGAAATCAAATCACTCCTCAATTTTGCATTGATTCCAAGAAGACGTATTCCCATTCGATTTTGCTTTCTCATATACGGACACGATCCTAGACGCATGAGTCTTTTCAATATCAATGGATTGATTGCCTGGTTGAATCAACACATCTTATTGTATTACCAAAACAACGCTTGGCATCACCTTACATAACTTTTTTCTTTTTTTAGGTTTTTCCCTTCAAACTATATGCAAGCAATGTGCAGACAACTATACGTAGACTCGTTGACTTTATAAATAGCGACCACACTATTTTCACTTGGGATTTCCGTATTTCCGTCGTTCCAACTTCTTATTTGATTTCTATATCCTGTGATATAGCCGGTCCAAAAAATAGGCGATCAAACATTGATGAAGACATGTGGTGTTTCTTTCGATATTTAATAACGCATGAAAACGTTACCATTCATTTTCATTGCAACCGTTACTTTGGTCTTGAACACGAACACGGTTTCGTATTAGCTAACCATGAGTTCAGTGACATGTAATAAAAATGAACTTGTCTTTCAGTTCAATTTCAGATTTTGTGGAACGCATCATGCAGTATGCATCATCAACCATTTAGCTGCCGAAATGGAATCGATACACTACTGGTTACCTCATACCAGCGAAAATCCCATGCTTTTTACTGTGCATTTATACATTCACGGTCCCAGAGATGGTACTGTAAGACAAGCTCATTCCCACATGCAAGAATTCATGCATTTTCTTGATGCTGTTGATCAATTCAATATATCGATCAATTACTTTTATACAGATTCGTTTACTTACCATGTTGTAGAATCTAGTCTTAATATTGAATACCAATTTTGAATACCGTTTTTTGTAAACTTTTTTGATTGTTATTGTTGGAATAAAAAAAAGACATAAATACCACCACCTGTGTTGTTGTGTCATTTTAATCATGAGTATCTACGTCACGCTATTGAGCCCCAAAGGATCTCCCAACAAATTTACGGCCAAACTCCCCTACTTCCTCTACTTGACCGAAAAAGACTGGGAAGTAGCTCTGGTGAAACTAGCTCACCCCGTCATCGAAGATATCTTTTGGACCAGTAATGAGGCGCGTCGCAACACCTTCTCCTTCCAATTCAGTAATGGTGTCACCACCAAAACCAAAAAGCTGCGACTGTCCTCTCGAAAAATAGACAACTTCAAACAACTATGGACAAATCTGGCTTTTGAAATAGAAAAAGTCACTGGAGAAGAACTAACAAAACAAGCCACCTTGGACCCCTACGATGACACAGCAGCGAAAAATCTGCTCACCTTACCCAGCTTGAAAATCACCAATGGGCCCTTTCTTAGACAGTGTTGTTATTCACGTCCCCAAAAATAATATCTTGAGCATGAGTCGAACCTTTGCAGGAAAAGCCAACATTGTCACCAGTGATGGAAAAGTTGGAAAAAACCTCGCCGTCATAAATACCGCTGAGTCTTCCATCGATAACCTCGTCACGATCACTTCAGGAAAAGTCGATCTTGGTAGTACCAATACAGACGCCCAATTTTTAATTGGACCCAATATGTCCACAGATCTTGGACAGACACCTCTAGAACATGAAACCAACAAACGCATCTTTCTCATGTCAGACATTGTGCAACCTCAAATCGTGGGTGATACAACCAAAGGATTGTTGCGAGAATTCTTCATCTTCAACACCGCTTCAACGCATTATTTTGAACCGGATCACCTCATTCATCATTCTGTCAGAAAAACTGTGTTTGACACCATCGACATTGAACTGAATGATGATCAATTCAAGGTAGTTGACTTTCATCATTCTCATGACAAGGAACTGGTGACATCTGTCACGTTATGGTTCTCAAGACGATCCTTACGACATGTCAATTGAACCATTAAAAAGAGTGTTGAGCGTACAGCGTTGATCACATCTGCTCTGCTATCCATGACTCAAGAAACGTTGCAATCGTTGGTGGGATTGATACAAGAAGCCAACGCCAAGTACAACGCCCTAGAAGAACAGCACAAGGACTTGCAAATACGCTATAATAGAATCAACCAAGAACTCACTCATCTGAAATTTTCCCTTTCGTGCGAAAAATGCTGTGAGAGAGAAGGAGAAATTTGTAGACTGTGCTCTATCAAGTTTGAGAAACTATTGGACCTCTTGCAAATATTGGACAGCTTATGGAAAAAGCAGTAGAAGAAGCAGTCTGTATGTGGGGATACAGACTTCTGCCCGAACTTCAACACTTCATCATCAACCACGATTCATTCAATCATCTCGTTCTTCAACAAGTATACACATGTATGAAGGATGATGATGATCTCTATGGCTTCATCCTCGACCACTCCAATCCTTTCAACGAAGACGAACTTCGAAGAAAAGCCGCCAAGATCCTGCTCTTGCACAATCAATATCACCACTTCAATAGCGTCTTCAATAGCACTTCACCGCTTGAAAAACCCACACCCTGCAAAGTGTACCCAGACTTTAAAGTCTTGGACATTACAACCATTGAACAATGCCGACTGGATACCGAATGTGACCTCATCAGTATCTCCAAAGGGGACAATAACAAAGTCCTCCCTTTGACCGTAGACACGCACAGCTACATGAACGTGTGGTGTTATGCTCATTTCAATCCTGTACCATTTCCCAGCAATAGTCTCTTCTGCCTCACCCTGGCAGCCACCATACAACAGGAAGCTATTCGCTCAGAAAAGATATTGAAAGAACTAGAAGAAGACCATTGGGAAGAACAGCACGGTGACGATGCTGAAGAACTACTCTTTCAAGTGGATAAAGAAACCCTTGCCAAGTTTTCTCCACAGTGGTGGAAGAAACAATTCCCACATGGCATTCGAAAATTCCTCAACAAACGATCCGAAAGAAGAAAAAAACATCTTGAAGAAAAACTGAGTGACTTGAAAATTGTACCTTAAAAAATGTTGATCATTAAAAACTTGTTGACTCAGTGTATTACTCTTGTTACTCTTGTTACCCTTATTACCCTCTGGAGAGAAATTTTTTTTAAAAGGCCAATGGTGTACTGACCCTACCCTGGAGAGTGGCATACATTAGCCTACATTAGCATAAATTAAAAAACTGTGACGTCATCAGAATGGAATGTGCACGTGACCCAAATACTCGACGCTGATTGGCTATGACCTATATCCGCTCCCCTTACTACTACTGCTTTCTTAATCAGTCGCATTTTTTATTTACTGGACAAATGTAATTAAGTGAAATACATCAAATTCGCACATTTAATCAATGCGACAATCTATCACTTATTAGGAAACTTTAGTAACGACGACAGCGACGGCAGCAATTAAATGAATTCACGTTTTTTCAAACGTTGTAGCGATTATTCCAACTCACTTTAAATTTCAAATGAAATTTCCTGAGTTGTATTCTTGGAGACCGCACCCAAGTTAAGAAAGGGAAAGAAAAATTCCTCGCTGTGTGTTTAAGTCCTCCATGAAGCGTCCCATTAGGGAATTTCACGTCCTAGTCGTACAGTGACGGCAAAGAAATCTACCACGTGCAATAGCACTCGAAATGTCAGCTTTTCTTTTGTCTGTTCACGGTGGTCAATTTAACGGCTTATCATCCCAGGTCATAAAAACATTGATTTTCACTTGATCCCCTATCGATAGAAAATATTTCCTTTAATACTTCAAGAAAGTGCTGTCGTATTTTCGTGTTGTGTGCATTCTGTATTCTAAGCAGAATATAAGAGAAGGTAAAGAAACTAAAGCACCGTCCAGAGAAACCGTACTCGCGGAGGGTCTTAGCTTATTTATCCAGGCTGTATTAATCCAGCATTACTTAAGTTCCTTGCAAAAAGAACTTAAAAGGGATCACCTAGACTAGATACAGGTTTGTGCGAAAAAAAAAATTAGGGGAACTAACTCCAATCCTCGTTAGCCCAGGAGGAAAAAACGTTTCACTATCTCTCTGGGAAAAGTCTTACCTCAACCGGAGCAGTTGAAGATCCAACCCAAGGCCACCGATTTTTTCCGATACAACGAAAATCTTACAAGAGGACGATTATTTCTCCAGATATGTTTTTTCCATTGTTGGAAGAGATTATGGGGTATTGTTGGAAGAGATTATGGGGTAAACATCTTTTGTTTAGCATCCATCCGTTGTTTTGTATAATAAACTTGGATGTGAGTGAATACTAAGGTGACAACGTGCATGGAGGATGTATTTTCAAAAAGGTTAGTCACCTAGCAACAAGAATCTTTCTAAAAACCACAGACTAGTCTCCTTAATCAGGCAGTACAGCATTATATTTGAGCCGCTTATTTATGAGGTAACATTAGGTAAGGATTAAGGATAATGTTGCTCAAATAATAAAATGAGCAACCATGTGTAACGTCTGGAGTCTTATAATGAGCTCATTAATTCAAACCTTCATCCCTCCCCCCGGAGAAACCCCGAGCATTTGACCATTTCTCGTGCCCGAGGAGAAGGGCACTGATTTGACGCGAGAAGCCTTCCAGAGGGTAGGTGGGTGATTTGAACTTTAGCTGGGTGGGGTGGGGTGGGGTGGGGAATTTGAACCTGAATCTCAAGTTGACATCTTTCTGTGGCTTATTCTGCGAAATACACGTGGTTCCTGATCCATGGACAAGTTGGAGGGAAAATTGTCGCTTTTTCAGTGATTGGCTCACCAAAAAGGGAATCCCCAATCTTTGCAGTGTTTTAGAAGGTGTGTATAAAAACCAGAATGATTGATTTGCAGATGTTCGAATTCAAATAAATTCTCTCTTAATGAGTGCAATATATGTACCACAGTTAAGAATGAAAATGAACCAGTTTCCGATCAATAAAACAGTGTATACCCCAAACTGGAATGTTTGGTTTTGGGGAGGAGCGTTTGATCTTCCAATTCAGTGCTAGGGAAGGGCATTTGAACGGCTTTTTGGCCCCGCGAGATAAGAATTTAAACAATTAAACCAACCGTCAAAAGTTCGAATTTATAGCTAGGGGATGTTGAATCTTCAAACTGATCGGCGTATGGCTGAGTGCTCTTGAGTATACAGTTTCTCAAACAAACAACAAATCAGCTCACTTGAGTTGCCTCTTATTTCATCCTTCGCTCTGTGCTTTTACATGGGATAAAGTGATTGACGGCTTGTAATGAAATTTAGGTTTAACATAAAGCACTCAACAGCCAGATAGACGAACGTTTCACGTTGTAACAGACGAAGGTCTTAGACCGACTATTAGACAAAAAAGCCGCTGCGCTTAATTCCAAATCGACTCAGGTTGATGTCCTTCAACAACGATGCGCAACTTTATCTGCGAGTTTCCTCTAGCTTGAAAACAAAAATGGATTTTTTCCTCGTAAATTATAAACTTTTCCGAGACATTTTTTGGTACAAATCATTTCATTCAGCTCCCATTAGGAGATATCGCAGCCTCTGTAATCGTGAAGCAAATCACCGGTATAGATGTTTAATACCTGCTTTTCTTTCGAATATGAAATGAACTTCAGTTTGTAAAGGCGCGAAAGGTAATATCCGCCCGTAAGAATTTCCTTCATTTGCTAAGCATACACAAGTGCGGAAATTGAGCTGTGGAAATACTATTAAATTGGCTGCGGGCCCTAAAAGCTTTTGAGTAATGCCTTACACTTGAAAAACTCAGACCCTTTAGTGTCTCGAAAACTCGGGTCGATTTACGCAATTTGACAAAGGACTGAAATAATGGGTGGACGGACAAAAATCGGTCCGATTTATAACCTCTTTGGCAATACTATAGATTTTCGGAACCTGGCCGTTATTCTTCCTGCGTCTCACCAAAAAAACAAAACAACAACAACAACAACAACAAAAATCGGCCGACAAACAGTGACTTGTCAGTCGTTACGCTTTCAAAGCATCAACCCACAGTCCATGCACTGAGGAAAAGATAAGGCTGGACATTCAGCTCACACATTATGCTTTGCGACCCTAACACAGCTAATAAGCAAATAGAAAGCCTCGGACATGCCATTATCATGCAGCAAGTATATTTGCGAATATGGGTAAGATACAAAATGATCTGGCCTACACTTCCGCAGAGACTGTACACACCATAGCTGCTCGACTCGCTTTCCAGAGTAACGTGCCACGCAAGCGTTTCCGTGGAATTTTCTGCACTAAAAAGCTGATTTCCATATTTTGGACGCGCGCGAAATGGGGCGGGAGCGAAAAAGGGAGGGGGGAGGAGAGGGAGGAGAGAGAGTTTCAAGAGTTTCTTTCTTCTTTCCCCTCCCCTCCCCCTCCTCTGACTTTTTCGCTAACCGCTTGTAGTTCCGATGTCTGCGCGGTCAAACAGCGAAAAACGAACAAATGGAAATGGAGTTTCAAGTAGTACTGCGTCAGCGAGATTTAGTCGAGCAGGAGCTCCAATAAACTCTCCAATTACAAAGACGGTCATAAGAACAAGAAAGACTGAGTTTGCTGTTCCCTTGCGAACAAATCATGGTTCATCTGTTGAATTTCCTCGTTTGCATTTCCTGTATGAATGTCTAAATTACCATGAAGAAACTGTTGGGATGCACCTTCTTTAGTTGTCATATATATTCTAGTTTTTATACCTGCTAACTCTCGCGCCTGCGGTTTAAAAACTTCGATCTTACGCCAGCTCACACGTACGGACCGAATTCAGTATTAAAAAATTTCCTGGTTGAAAAAACAATTCTTAAAAATATGTAGACACAAACCAATGGGAGAAAAGAAAAAGTCCACTAGAAATGACTGAATGGCGATACTTTCCCCGAAATGTCTGATTTTTGAAGGTCCGTATGGAGATAATCATTTTCTTGAGAACTTCAGAATTACTCGGGCCGTCTTCGGAAATCTTCGGACATACAGTCGTGTCGTCTTCGAAAATCCCCGCACTCCTGGGATAAAATCTCACGCCTTTGCGTCAGAAAAAGTTGGCAGGTATATATTCTGCATATCGATTTGTTTGGTTTGATCGTGATTAGCCTTTGTGTGTCCTATTTGGTAGGACGGTTGATCATAACAGAGGCTCTTCCCATCCGTATTCGCATTTCTACCAAATACACAAGGCGATTGACTTTGTACGCGCGAAATATTGCAAAGTTGCTCCCCTGGTTGGTACATAAATATTGTAGTGCAACTGAGCCATTATTACATTTATAGGTTATAACTGGGAAGGCAATCCTAACTGGCGTATTAACCAAGGGGGATTTAATTGTATTTTTAAATCTTTATGAAAATACTTTTGCGGCTGAATCTCCAGAACGTAATTAGGAGAACTCTGGACATGATGGCTCAGTAAAGGTTAATACAATCCAAACCACAGTAAACCACATTATTGATTAACCTCTTCGCCTAGCTACAGAAATCCGGTTACCTTAAGGACGGTGCCTACTATTGTTACTGCGCATACGTTCTGCGCATCTCGAGATACTCGGGTTTCCTATGGGTGGTGCCAACTAAAACAGGAATATTTTTGCTCGGTTTAAGGCTATGCGGAGAAAGCAGAGCTTAGCAAATGCTTTTGGTATGTCAAAAGAAAATTGGGGGTGACCATGCATTTTACAGTTACGTTCTAATTCGCTCCGCTCAAACGAACGTAAATCATTTTACCCTTAAATTCCCGTAATACAAACAAATCATACAAGAAATATGGTAGGATGCGCAAGCGGATCCAAAACAGTTTATTATAAGATAAATAGCTACTAATTAACAATTATTCCACGAGCGCGCGTTGGATATACATACATACATACATACATACATACATACATACATACATACATACATACATACATACATACATACATACATACATACATACATACATACATACATACATACATACATACATACATACTTTATTGTTACCTCCCCATTGGGGCTTTTCAGGAACAATTATTTAAATACTTAAGTTACTAATAACTACACAATTAAAATTAATCAAATTTAAAAAACAATTACAACATTATCTAAACTTACTAATCGAGAAAAATACTAAAAATAAATGAAGTTCAGGAAGTATTTACAAAATTGTCTAAAAGCTTATTCTTTAAGGTACGTTTAAAAACTTGAACAGAACGGCTTGATTTAAAAAGGGGGTCTAAATAGGCGCGTAGCGCCGAGTTGGCTATAATCATCTCATATCCAACAAGCGCAAGTGGAATAATTGTTTTATTAAAAACAACCGAGAAATATTGCTAGATCTTACTGATTTCGCCGTGCAAGAACGACCAGAAGGCAATTTAATGGTCGCCATTTCTCGGCCATGGTATAATTGCTCATATACCATGGCCGCTAAGCCAATCAAATCCCTCGAATTGCATTATACAATGATGCAGTTTTTTAATAATAGACTGCAGTTTTACATAATAGACTGAAGAAAATTACAAAACTGTTTGTTACTAATACAAGACAACTTGCAGGAAAATCACAAGACTGGTGTTTTTTTTTTTTTTTTTACAATACTTATTAAAAGCATGCATTAAATAATATAAGTTCGATAATACATTACAAACCTAAACACTTAGATACTTGTAATCTGCTTTCAAGACTTTCTTCTACATACATATCCTTGGCCGAATCAGATTTCCATCTACCATGCATTTTAAGAAGCCTTTCTGGAATTGAGTTACAACTATTACGTACCGCAGAAGTAATGCCACCGGATCTTAAACTATGAAGACCATAATCATTAGGGTTGTAACCCAGCTGACTTAAGGTATTCCTTAAGATATCTCTACAAGTAGTATAAGAAATCTTACCACTTCTAAGGGTATAGATAGAACTACTACGGTGAAAAACAGGCGGTCTAAATAAAGGGAGAGAACTACATAAGGCAATACCAGATAAATCTAAGTACCTCTGTAAAACACTAACAGGACAGTACTTAGACCTGGATGCGCTAATGAAGACGTAATTCCCTTCCCTATAAACATCCTTCTTACTACGAGGTACAAAAATTCTAATATAATCACTGTGAAATTCAATATGCTTAGGAGCGATACTGCATAATTCGTCATGACGAAAAAATCCTGTAAAAGCTGAAGAGCATAACGCGGCGATACGAAGATTCTTTAAATTAGCGTCTTTCTTATTATGGATATCTAAAATACTACTTGTGATATCTGTGGTAATAGGCTTCTTTTTCACAACGGGCTGTGATTTCTGGCGTTTAGCAGACTCAACAATATTCCTGCAAAAGTCACTATCCAAAGGATTACGATCCAAACTAGGGACAAAGGAATGAAGCCATTTAAGGGCGGCATGGGCTAAAATTACTGAGGAACTAGAGGTGCAAGACTGCTGAACTTCAAATAAATAAAGAGAAACAACACTAAGAGGAAAAGGTAGCTGCAAGTTGAAATGCTTACTTTTATACCACTCAAAAAACTTCCTAATTACGCGAACGTAGGCTTTAGAAGTTGTATCCGCCCTGGACTTCAACATAACTTCTAAAACCTGATAAACGTTGCCTGAGGAAAATTGTTGAAAACCTTTCCAGGACTTACTTGACAAGATTACCTGGAAAGACAAGAACAAAACATACACACTAAAAGAGCAAAAAGAACATCCGCTCATAACCGAACAAAAGGAAAAGAAATAACGATCATGGGGCCAGTGCCACATAAAACGATAAACCATAATTATTTGAGCCAGTGCCCGACAAAACAAAATTCATTGACTAGGCCAGTACCACATAAAACAACAATACGTTGTTTAAGCCAGTGCCATGAGAAATGATAAACCATTAATTAAGCCAGTGCCACATAAATAAACAATATATTGTTTTGGCCAGTGCCACCAAAAGGATATAATGATTAGGCTAATAGACACACCATCAAATAGATAACTCAGTAAACTTCAATCTCAAGGCAATAATATTTCCTGTGAAAAGATCAGACCCTAAGAGCGAATTAGGGTTCCTACCGTGGGTTAGAACCTCCTTCCCAATATGAATACTGTGGGCCACAAGATAACTACTATACTTAAGTGTAATTAAAGGCCAGAAATGAGCCGAAGGCCAAAGAGGTACAACAAGCGTACCAACGGCCTGCTGAGATTTCAAATAATGCAATACGCGTGGGACGATACCAACTGGAGGAACTACAAGGCAATTTTCCCCTCGAAGAGACTGAAAGAAAAAATCAACACCCGAAGTATTGGGGTTCCAAAACCTCGAAAAGAATTTGGGGAGCTTATGATTATAATAATTAGCAAAACAATCAACGCTATCGGGCCCCCACCGGGCATCAAGAAAAAGAAAAACTTCTTCAGTAATTTGCCAATCATCAGTGTCGATTAAACGACTAATATAATCGGCTTGCTGATTCAAGGTGCGAGGAATCCATTGTACTTCCAAATGAATCCCTGATCAAATACAAATATCAAAAATCCTTCGGGCCATCTTATGCAAATCCAATTTCATGCTGCCCGCTTCAACAATCTTAGCAGCTGCTTGGCTATCAATAAACCACTTAACGTGTGAACCCTCAAGCACTGGAGCAAATGATTGTAATGAAAACCCAATAACAGACAACTCCCTCCACGTAGAACTTTGAACGATCTCGCTCTCCGACCACATTTTGTGGCACACAAAATCATTGTTAAAGTCAATAAATGCTCCACCCCCGGTAGCACTAGCATCTGAATATACAAAATAACCAGGATCTTTACTTACAAAACAATACCTAGTATTGATATTAACCATATTAAACTTTCAAAAATACAGTTTTTCCTTGCAATAATCGTCAAGACTGAATACAGAATCCCAGTTGTCTCTACACAAGGTAGACAAGACACAATGTCTGGTCATTATCCTACCAATGTTACCAACCACAGGCCCGGTAGAAATAATTTGACCCGTGAAGGAGGCCAACTCTCTCGCAGACACTTTCAGATCGGCTTCAATAATACGATCAATTGTATTGATGATCTTAATAATTCTTCTTTCAACAATTTTTAAAGTACCCAGTGCAGAATTCCAGGTAATACCCAACCAATCCAATACTTGGGTGGGTTCCCATACAGATTTCTCTTCGTTGACAACAAAACCCGCGTTATACAAATCCCCCCTTACAGCTAGGGCCTTAACACGACAACTTTCCTTATCCTGAACAATCGCCCAACCATCGTCAAGGAAGATGGCCATACAAAGACCCTGAATTCTCCAATACTTTTCTAAAGGCTTCAAAACCTTAGTGAAAACGTAAGGGGCTGAGGAGAGACCGAACGGGAGCACAGTGAAAACATAAAATACTTCGTTAACGGAATCAGGCGCCCGCCATGAAAACCCCAGAAAAATTTGGTGTTCCTGTGCAATCTCGATATGATGATAGCCGCTTTTTAAATCAAAAGAAAACATGTACGCGTCTTTCGCAAAATAAGCCATAGCAATTTTCCAGTCCTCATACTTAACACTTTGCTTAATTAATGACTTATTGACATGGCGCAAATCAAGAATTAACCTCTTCTTGCCGCATGGCTGTATAGAAACTGACAAGGGGTTTACAACTAAAGGCTGTTCTTTAACCATACGCACCCGTCCAGAGTTAACAAGCTCAAGAACGGCTTGATCCACAAAAGCAGCATGAAGTCGAGCCGACTTATTATTTCTAAGCCTTACAGGCAATGGAAAACTGATGAATGGCAGCCTGTAGCCGTTTTCAATAATTGACAGAATAAAATCCGGAGCACCTATAGATCTCCAGAAACCTAAATTATTCTTCAAATTACCCTTGACACCTAAAGAACGCCCGCTTTCAAGTTCGTAATTCTGTGTAATTTGATCTACCTGCGCCAAATCATCCTCATTGCTTCGGTTGAGTTGATTGGCCTGCGGTCGGCTTGTTGTAGAAGATTCCAGGGCAAGCATTGTAGCTAGAGGACTGGTAGCTTCCCGACCAGAACACGGATCTACAGTCCTTGGCCCAGTGTCCGAATTTGCCGCATTTGAAACAACGGAAGAAGTCCCCAGAAGCATCTCTACGGCCTAAAAATAAAAGCAATGACGAAACCAGTAGTAAACGGAGGGGGGGAGGGGGGGGGGGGCGCAAACCAGGAAGATGAATAAACTGTATGGAACCGCGAGCGTGAATGGTACTCAGGAGACAGCGGAGAATATAAATACTAATACTTGGCCAATCAGATCATGCATGTAAATCAGAATGCACAATAATGGGTGCGGCAGGTGCGAAACGAAAACAACTGCAACTAATTACTTGGAATACCAGCGGAAAATACATAGATAATTAAGCTTCAAGTTAGGAACAAATCTCATACATTGCTTTATATTTTGGCGCTTTTTAGAGATATTATTGCTTAGTTATCTCTGAAAAATGCATGGTTACCCCCAATTTTCTTCTTGGATTCCAATAGCCCTTGCTAAGATCTGGTTTTCCCGAATAGTCATAAACCGCACAAAAATACTTCGGTATTAGTAGGCACCGTCCTTAAAGGGACTATCTCAGCTGGAGCACATGCGCAGCAGAGACCGGTTGAGGCTAGGGGCCGGATTTTTGCTTTTCCGCCATTACAAAAGCTTTCCAGCCTTTAACATAAGGAGACACTTTTGTAACCCAACAGTGACCGCAACAACGAGTCTTGATTGATAAAAGTAATTCATGTTTGATTTGTTTCATCTCAGGCATTGTCCAGTCTTTGGGCATTGGATTTGGAGCAGGTCCTATATTTAGTGGCTTTCTTATAGCAAGCTAGGGAGCAGTTTGGATGTTTTTGGTGTTTGGAGGAGCAACAGTGATAACGGTCCTTTTCTCTGTTCTGACGCAGGTCATGTCAAATTGTCTGGAGAACGTAAAGGAAAACAAGCAGACCTCCGAAATACAAGAATTTGACAGCAGCTATTTGTAGCTTTCCTCAGTATGGTTGGCTAGTTGCCGAGATGTTATGTCAGCAGCCAGTGATCAAGAGAAGCGAGGCCTCTGAGACGAGAGCGTGGATGGTTTACAATTAAGCATAATTCTTAATCGCCGTGTGAAGAGAAGGGGCGATTCTCAATAAAGTTTCATGGGGGGGGGGGGGGGGGAGGAAGGGGATCAACGTTCCTGAACTTCTTTGGGAGGAAACATGGAATGGCAGAGTGGTGAGAGCACTGGCCGCTCACCATTGTGGCCCAGGCTTGATTCCCGGGTTAGACGCCATATGTGGCTTAGGTTTCTTGTTGGATCTCGTCCTTGCTCGAGAATTCTTCTCTGGCTTTCTTCCCTCCAAAAATATAACATTTCGGAATTCAAATTCTACCCGGAACGCACGGACAACTTTGAATGAAGTTTCTCACTGGAGAGCTCTTTGGTGCTCCGTGGGCAAACAAATCACGTTTAGGTTTTTATTATATACCATTTCATATAGAAACGTTTATAAAAATTGAACACTCTTGCACCTAAGTAGTTGGAGGAAGCATTGCCCACGAAGACCTCTGCGTTAATACAATGATGTTCGGTAACTCAACATACCTGTATTTAATCACAAGACGTTTGGTTACAGAGCTGCCTCTACAGCTGCTCGTAGATTACGGACTGCAAATACACATAATATTAAGTTGTAACATTAACAGCTTTAAATCCAATCATTTTGATTAAGACAGCTTCTACAGCTTGTAATTTGGAGCTTTAGTTTTGTTAATTAGTATAGTGTACAGTTGCTTCTAAGGGCTCGTTTTTTTGCAACATATTCTGTGTTTTCTTGAAAAGGAGTACGCTAAAAAAATCTAAGTTATGTCTATTGCAAAGTAACGGAAAATATCCAAACGGCAAAGTAATATTTTAGAAGAAGAGCATATTTAATTTTTGGAGGTAATCTTATTATGGAATTTCCGGAATATGTCCCAGAAAGACGCTCCCAAAATATTGTAAACTGTGCGGCACAGAAATGGATACGCGCTGTACAATTATTATTATTATTATTATTATTATTATTATTATTATTATTATTATTATTATTATCATCATCATCATCATCATCATTATTATTATATTTATTATTATTAAAATTATTATACGATTATTTTTAATTATACAATTACATTTTACAATAATTTTTATTTTATTATTTATTATTAAGCGCTGTCAAACTTGGATTTACTGAATTTTTCCCCGTTAAGGTTACAACCCGTCCAATTTTGCAACTTGTGCCAAGGATGTAATAGGTACCCCTTTCGGGTGGAGTCTCCCGTAGCAATTTCAATCCGATGCTTCCATTATAATTATGCTTTCATGTCTCTGCTGTAGAGAGGATAGTGATGGACGTAATGTATTGTCGCTTACAGCAATTGGATAAAATGTCGAGTTGGTGTACACCAGAAAGTTGCAGCCAATGTGTCGGGCCTTTTTCAGTTAAATTGGTCTAACTGATAATTTTTGTATGTTACGAAGATTTGATTAACAGAGAGAACCAAGCGCGTTTATTTATTTTCTTGCATGCTTATTAGCTCTTATTTGGTTATTTACTTATTTACTTACTCAATTATTTATAGCTTTTTTTTAAAAATTATTTTCTTGCTTAGTTGTTTATTTACTATCGAACACCAATCGGATAAAGTTTATTTGTTTGTGTCCATAAACCAGGAGTTATCTTGTTCGCTGGGACTTCAACCTTAACATGAGGTTATGTTCATACTTGGTCCACCAGCGCCGGGGCGCCGGGCACAAAATACAAACGTATGCACACCGAGAACCAGTTCCAACTTCAGTGCCCGAGTACAAGGCCGTGCCCGACTTCTGGCGTGGATACTTGATAAAAGGGTGCGTTTACGTTAGTGCTCAGGAAAAATCGTACTCGAACACCGTGCTCGGAACCAAATGTGAACATAGCCTGATGTCCGTAATAACAGGATGTCCGTAATGGTAAGATGCCTGTGCCCGGTCACTGAAAAAGACTTTGTTCAGACTCCTTGGTGCCCAAGGAGCAATCGTGTTCTCGTTTGTCAATTTCCTGTGCGCCACTTTGCTTACTGTATCGCAGGGAGGCATGAGGAAAAAGCGCAGGAACTGACAAAATCCTTTTCAGACCGGTGCCTAGGAACGGTGCCCGAGTACAACCCATGGGGGTAGTGCCGGGCACAGTGCTGAGATTTTTGGTCTAGCACTAAAGAAATGTATATGTTCAAACTAGTGCCTGTGCCCGAGAACCGGACCCGAGCACCCAGTCTATATCTGAACGGGGGTAAGTAATGATAATTAATTAATTAATTAATTAATTAAATAATTAACTAATTGATTAATCGATTGATTAATTGATTAATTAGTTAACAGATTGATTGAGTTATGGTAAAAAACACAATTTACATTAACACCTTTGACACATTAAAAGAACTTGTTAACTCAAAAGAATTAAAAGTGACATTTTTGACACTCAAGTAACTTAATAGGGAAACCAATCACACAAATCTGTATATCTACATATTTTTTTTTTGTGAACATTTCACACATGAGGACGTTTCTTAGCTCAGTGGATGATACCTAAGATTCTGGTGCATGCCTTTGTAACACCTAAACTCGAAAGCTTTTAAACTGTTCACTGTTGTAAGTCTTTTAAAATTCCTTAGCTCGCTAGACTTGTTACCCTGTCACACAAGCACGATCATGTCACGCCACTTCTAAAAAAGCACCAACCAATATAGCATATGATAAGGATGTGGGAGGGGTGGGGGGACTGTTCCCCTTCAAAATCTTAAGCTTAAATGACCCTAGAGAGGGAGTAGCTAGCCACCCAATCCAACCCCACCCTGGATCCGCCTTTGCACTAGTTAAAATTACGAGGTAAAATTAACGAATCGATACATAAAATGAAACTTTAAACATAAAGAAATGGCAAATTAAAGTTATTGACATCTGACAAGCTTAAAGATCCCCTCTTTGACTTTGGCATTTCCGCGATAATACAACACTGGGTTGATGCCCGAACACAGGGTAAGTAGAGGAAATAAAATGGGTTGTACCAGGTAAACGAGAGGCTTTTTTATAACGAAGGCTGTTACCATAACACTAACGAGAGGAATGAACACTAATGCCAGCAAACCCACCACGTATATGGTTGCTTTGGTGAGTGCTCGTTCAGTAGTAGCATTTGCGGTGTTGACAGGATTGGCTTGACCACCCTCCTCCATCATTTCAGCAATGGTGCTGTTGTGAATATGAAGATGACGAAGGGTCATAATCTGGCCAACAATTATGACAGCAGCTGAGAGGACTACGAAGGCAGCCACCAAAACATGGAAGACTCCTGCTGGGTTGCCACTAACTTGCCTTACAGTTCCAAATGTTGTCGTTGTAAGCCAAACCAAACAACAAGCGATAAGGGCGCGGCGGCGGGTCACCAGGTACTTGTACTGGACCACGTAGTGGACAGCTAAGTAACGATCAATGGTGATGATGGCGAGGTTTCCAAATGTACCAAGAAAATACATTGCGACTGGTATATCTTCCGGCTGCTCATCCAGCTCCAAGTACACGTCACAAACCTGAGTGTTCAGAAAATGTTTGATCCTAAAACCGGCGTTCATTGGTGAGATATACGCTCCCTAGATGAGATCTGACAAGGTCAGGCTGCAGACCATCAACAGGCCAGGACGAAGGCGCTTGACACCACTTCTGAATAACGCGATAATAACAGCCGCATTAGACACAGCACACCAAACACTCAACAGCATCGAAAGTGGAGAAAGTCAGTTAGTGTAGTAGAGGTAACTCTTTTGGAAAGACACAGATATTCCTGGGACAAGACATGACTGAGCGATTTCATCTTCCATCGTACCGGCTCGCTCTACTATCGGTTAAAATAAAAGGAGAAACATAAAAATGTTTATTGTTATGTTTGCATAAGCTTTCCTAAGCCTGGATTTTTTTTAACAGCCTCTCTGTTTGCAAATTCTTGTTTTGCGTACATGAGTGTTAAATCTTTTATCAGTCGTTCAAAAGAATATGTGTCATACATTTCACTCGGATAATTTATTCATCCCCTACGGGTCTATATAAAGCAAACTCACAAGATGCCGGTCCGGCAGCGGGCCAACTAAATTCTCCTAATTATTATGAATGACGATTACAAATTCGTTTAAATTTTTTCAAAAATATTCGTCGTGTTTTCTCACTTTCGTTTCGATTTCTGTAAAAAAATACATAAAAAAATAAAAATAAATAAAAAAAGGGTAAACAAACCAACGTTTCGTCAATTTTTGTGGTTCGGTGTTATTGAAAAGGGAATCATATTTTAAAGTTATTTTTCTTCGTGATATCTACTACCATTTTCTGCTTTCCCGCAGGTGGAATGGTTTTTAATGTCAAAAATTAAAATTGCATAAATGAATACGGATTATTTTCTAAGAAAGTGGAAAAAAAAATTAGTCTTTTATTTTTTGAGGATAAACAAATGAGAAAAATTTTCCCAAGTCCTGCCCAGTAGAAGATTTTACGAACAAAAAGGAAAGCTGTTAATTGGATGTATTTTTTATGGCCAGAGTAGGCCTTGCTGAGGAAATTAAAGCCCACCGCACCGCCTTCGCGATGCCATCTGCAAATTGCTAAATGAACAATTAACCATGATAACGCAATTCAGAAATTACAGATAGCTATTGATAGTTCCAGCTGCTAGTCATGAATCACGTTGAGTTACTGTTTTTTTCTTCAAAAGGATTGTCGATTGATGAATCAAAGTTTTAGGTATGGTTGAAACTCACACCCTCCGTAAAAGATTGAAACTATCAATCTGATATTTAGAATCGAAATGAAAGTGGAACAAACGAGGAGGCAAGACCACAGTAAAAATTTTTATTTGATATTTTGTTTCCTGCCTACCCTGTCAATACTCAAATTAATTTGATTTTTTTTAACAACTGAAGATCTTTAAAGCAAAGCAAAGCAAAGCTACTGATAATAATAATCTTTTATTGCATGAAAATGAATCAGACGAAGTTAAGAAGATGTCAGTATAGTAGCGACGTGAACATGAAAATAGCCTTTGCTAATCAGCCGAAGACCATAGAAGTGTTGTTTTTTCTGTTTTTCTCCACCTGCTTCGTTTAAGAAGCAAGATCCTTTACAAGCTACACCATCTCATTACAAAATTGCGGTAACCGAATGCTACGACAGGAAATAACTCTCGCTTATTTGACAGTGTGTTTTCATAAAGGCTTTGCATGTGGATGTTACAGAACGTCACTTCAACAAGAACAAGTTCAATAATAGTAATCACTTTTCAAACTCAGTACTAATGAATTATGAAATTTTTAATGCTTAACTGATCAGAATGCTCCTTAAATTTTAAAAACGTTTAAAAAAATATTGCCAAATAGGGTCATAAATAATAATCTGAGCAAAATATGTTTAGTGAAATTATTTTCTACTCCGCCAACGGCACCAAAAACAATATTTCCGGATCTTTGCTTGGAACTTGAGTTTCATTTAGCGTTGCCGTACTTACAACTGAGATGCAAAACGCAGATTTTTAATTCCCTAGAAAATCGACTTAAATACTGTCTCAGTAAAGCGTAGCCTTTACATTGGACTTGATAGTTAAAAAAAACAAAAACGAGCGTCAAATAAAGAGTTGTGAAATTCAAATTTAGTGCTCATTACTTTGCGTTTTGCGCGTATTTCGAACAGGAAAAAAAAACTACGGACCATTTGTGATAAGAAATGAATCTTTCATCCTCGACTGAGAGAGTTAAATTCATAATTTAGAAGAAGCGAAGCCAAAATCGATTTGCCCCTATCTAATTCGACTGAAACCTTCAAAAGAGTGACACCATTGTACAAACGGCAACTCGGGTGCTCCGACAACTCAATTTCAGTTTGATTTTGTTTAACTTTTCAAGACTTAATTCTCAGGATCGCAGCACATCAAAACAGATGTTAAACTGAAGATTAGTTTACCGCTAGCTATTTCTAGCTTTCTTAATCAGCGGCATTTTTTATTTGCTGGACAAATGTAAGTGAAATACATCAAGTCGCATATTTAATCACTGCATGCGATAATCTCTCACATATTAAGGAGCTTTACTAACGACGACGGCGACAGCAGCGAAAACGTCACTATTAAAATAAATTCGCGTTTTTTTTCAAACGTTGTCGCGATTATTCCAACTCACTTTAAATTTCCAATTTTGGTTGAAATTTCCTGAGTTGTATTCTTGAAAACAGCACCCAAGTTTAGAAAGAGAAAGAAAAAATCCTCGCTGTGTGTTTACGTCCTCCATAAAGCGTCCCATTAGAAAATTTCACGTCCTAGTCGTACAGTGACGGCAAAGAAATCTACCGAAAAGTTTAATGCACGTGCAATAGCGCACCAAATGTTAACCTTTTTTGTCTGTTCACGGTGGTCAATTTAACGGCTTATCAGATCTCAGTTCATAAAAACACTGATTTTCACTTGATCCCCTATCGATAGAAAATGTTCCCTTTAATACTTCAAGAAAGCGCTGTCGTATTTTCGCGTTGTGCTCATTCTGTATTCTAAGCAGAATAGAAGAAACTAAAGCACTGTCCAGAGAAACCCGGTACTCGCGGAACATCTTACCTTGTTTATCCAGGCTGTATTAATCCAGCATTACTTAAGTTCCTTTCAAAATGAAGTTAAAAGGGATCACCTAGACTAGATACAGGCTTGTACGAAAAAACAAAAAAAAAACATTTAAAATGTAGGGGAACTAACTCCAATTCTCGTTAGCCCAGGAGGAAAAAAGTTTCACTATCCCTCCGGGAAAAGTCTTACCTCAACCGGAGCAGTTGAAAGAGCGCTGAAGATCCAACCCAAAGCCACCGATTTTTTCCGATACAATGAAAACCCTACAAGAGGAGAATTATTTTTCCAGGTATGTTTTTTTTTTGTTGAAAGAGATTATGGGCTAACATCTTTTGTTTAGTATCCATCCGTTGTTTTGTATGATAAACTTGGATGTGAGTGAATACTAAGGTGACAACGTGCGTGGAGGATGTATTTTCAAAAAGGTTAGTCACCTAGCAACAAGAATCTTTCTAAAAACCAAAGACTAGTCTCCTTAATCAGGCAGTACAGCATTATATTTGACCCGCTTATTAAGAAGGTAACATTAGGTAAGGATTAAGGATGATGTAGCTCAAAAAATAAAATGAGCAACCATGTGTAACGTCCGGAGTCTTATAATGAGCTCATTAATTCAAACCTTCATCCATCCCTCCCCCGAGGAAACTCCGAGCATTTGACCATTTCTCGTGCCCGAGGAGAAGGGCACTGATTTGACGCGAAAAGCCTTCCAGAGGGTGGGTGGGGGATTTGAACTTTAGCTGGGTGGGGTGGGGAATTTGGACCTGAATCTCAAGTTGACATCTTTCTGTGGCTTATTCTGCGGAATACACGTGGTTCCAGATCCACGGACGAGTTGGAGGAGGAAATTGTCGCTTTTTCAGTGATTGGCTCACCAAAAAACGACTCCCCAATCTTTGCAGTGTTTTAGAAGGTCTGTATAAAAACCAGAATGCTTTGATTTGCAGATGTTCGAATTCAAATAAATTCCCTCTTAACGAGTGCAATATATGTACCACAGTTAAGAATGAAAATGAACCAGTTTCCGATAAATGAAACAGTGTATACTCCAAACTGGAATGTTTGTTTTTTGGGAGGAGCATTTGATCGTCGAATCGGTGCTAGGGAAGGGCATTTGAACGGCTTTTTGGCCCCGCGAGATAAGAATTTGAGTAATAAGCCAATCGTCAAAAGTTCAAATTTATAGCTAGCAGATGTTGAATCTTCAAATTGATCGGCGTATAACTGAGTCTTTTTGAGTATACAGTTTCTCAAACAAACAACCAATCAGCTCACTTGAGTTGCCTCTTATTTCATCCTTCGCTCTGTGCTGTTACATGGGATAAAGTGATTGACGGCTTGTAACGAAATTTAGGTTTAACATAAAGCACTCAACAGCCAGATAGACGAACGTTTCACGTTGTAACCGCACACGGAAGTCGTAGACAATGTTAGACAAAGCCGCTGTGCTTAATTCCAAATCGACTCAGGTTGATATCCTTCAACAACGGTAGCGCAATTTCATCTATGAGTTACCTCTAGCGAGAAAAAAAACAATTGGAGTTTTTACTCGCAATTCAAACTGTTCCGAGACATTTTTGGTAAAAATCATTTCATTCAGCTCACTTTAGGAAATATCGCAGCCTTCGTAATCGTGAAGCAAATCACCGGTATAGGTGTTCAACACCTGCTTTTCTTTCGAATATGAAATTAACCTCAGTTTGTAAAGGCGCGAAAGGTAATATCCGCCTGTAAGAATTTCCTTCTTTTGCTAAGCATGCGCAATGCGGAAATTAAGATGTGGAAATACTATTAAATTGGCTGCGGGCCCTAAACGTTTTTGAGTAATGTCTTACACTTGCAAAACTAAGACCCTTTAGTGTCTCGAATCCTCGTGTCGATTTACCCAATTTGACAAAGAACTGAAATGATGCCGGAGTGAACGGACAAAATTCGGCCCGATTTATAACCTCTATGGCAATACTATAGATTTTCAGAATCTGGCCGTTATTCTTCCTGCGTCTCACCAAAAAAACAAAACAACAACAACAAACAATCGACCGACAAATTGTGACGTGTAAGTCGTTAAGCTGTCAAAGCACCAACCCACAGCCCGGGAAAAGATGATATGGCGGCTGGACATTCAGTTCACACAATATACTTTGCGACCCCAACACAGCTAATAAGCACGTAGAAAGCCTCGGACATGCTATTATCATCTTGAATTTCTGAATTACATGCAGCAAGTATATATGTGAATATGGGGAAGATACAAAATGATCTGGCCTACACTTCCGCAGAGACTGTGTACACACGCCATAGCTGCTCGACTCCCTTTCCAGAGTAGCCTGCCAAGCTAGCGTTTCCCTGGATTTTTCTGCTTTAAAAAGCTGATTTCCGTATTTTGGGCGCGCGCGAAATGTGGTGGGAGCGAAAAAGGGAGGAGGGAGGAGAGGGAGGAGAGAGAGTTTCAAGAGTTTCTTTCCTCTTTCCTCTGACTGCCCCCTCCTCTGTCGTTTTCGCTGACCGCTTGTAGTTCCGATGTCTGCGCGGTCAAACAGCGAAAAACGCACAAATGGAAATGGAGTTTCAAGTAGTACTGCGTCAGCGAGAGTTCAGTCGAGCAGGAGCTCCAATATTAATAAACTCTCCAATTACAAAGACGGTCATAAGAACAAGAAAGACTGAGTTTGCTGTTCCCTTGCGAACAAATCAAATCAAATCAAATTGTTGGGATGCACCTTCTTTAGTTGTCATATATATTCTAGTTTTTATACCTGCTAACTCTGACCCGCGCCTGCGGTTTAAAAACTTCCGTCGATCTTACGCCAGCTCACACTTACGGACCGAATTCAGTATTAAAAAATCTTCTGGTTGAAAAAACAATTCTTAAAAATATGTAGACACAAACCAATGGGAGAAAAGAAAAGTCCGCGGGAAATTACTGAATGACGATACTTTCCCCGAAATGTCTGATTTTTGAAGGTGCGTACGGAGATAATCATTTTTTTGAGAACTTCAGAGTTCCTTGGACCGTCTTCGGAAATCTTCGGAAATCTTCGGATATACAGTCGTGTCGTCTTCGAAAATCCCCGCACTCCCGGGATAAAATCTCACGCCTTTGCGTCAGAAAAAGTTGGCAAGTATATATTCTGCATATCGATTTGTTTGGTTTGATCGTGATTAGCCTTTGTGTGTTCTATTTGGTAGGACGGTTGATCATAATAGAAGCTCTTCCTATCCGTATTCGCATTTTTACCAAATACACGAGACGATTGACTTTGTACGCGCGAAAAATTGCAAAGTCGCTCCCTGGTTGGTACATAAATATTGTAGTGCCGCTGAGCCATTATTACATTTATAGGTTATAACTGGGAAGGCAATCCTAACTGGCGTATTAACCAAGGGGGATTTATTTATATTTTTAAATCCTTATGAAACTACTTTCGCAGCTGAATCTCCAGAATGTAATTGGGAGAACTCTGTACATGTTGGCTCAGTAAGCGTTGATACAATCCAAACCACAGTAAACCACATTATTGATTAACGTCTACGCCTAGCTACAGAAATCCGGTTACCTTAAAGGGACTATGTCAGCTGGAGCACATGCGCAGTGGAGACCGATTGAGGCTGGGCGCCGGATTTTTGCTTTTCCGCCATTACAAAAGCTTTCAAAAATATCCCAACAAGCAGCTTCTGTAATTTCTAAAGAACTTTTGTAAATAAAAAATTCAGCTAATTTTCCAAAGATGAACGCGATTCAAACAGATGAAAACAGCTTCCTGAACTCTCCGACGGTATTTGAAAAAGATGGGCCAACGATTTCAAAGTGCTTCTCACCAACGCGCACATGCGCTTGGGGATGACATAGCCCCTTTAACCAACTTACTGTCCTTGCAGCCCATAGGAATTTGCAGGTGGCCGCTAGTTGAGTTTCCTGATAGAGAATATCCCTGTATTCTTTTTTACACACGGCGTTACTCGCAAAAAGGACCCACGACATTTACGGATACTCTCTTTTTGTTCGGCAAGCACAACTTACTGTTAAAATCATTACCACAACTACGCTTTTGGTTTATTGGCAATCTCCAATCTCCTGATTGCTTTCCAATATTTGGTTGTATCAACTGAGTTGTTAAGGCCAAATATTCGTGCCCACTCCCTCACCAACGTGGTCCAAAAACTCTTCCTGCTATCCATTTCTGTGTTGCACAGTTTACAATATTTTCGGGGTGTGTTTTCCGGGACATATTCCGGATATTCCAAAATAGGAAAACCTTAAATATGCTCTTCTTCTAAAACATTAACAAGAATTCGATTATTTAATTTTGGCCATTTGGATATTTAACAATTATTCCATGAGCGCACGTTGGATATGAGATGGTAAATAGCCAACGAGGCGCGAAGCGCCGAGTTGGCTATAACTGATCTCATACCCAACAAGCGCGAATGGAATAATTGTTTTATTAAATTCTCCGCGTTTGGACATTGCTGTTAAAGTTTTCTTTCAAATTTAAACGACCGGATGTTGAGGCAACCTCCGACCAAAGCGAGCGAAACCTTATGATCACATGACACGCGAAGCGCTTTGCAAACGGAGTTGAATGAAAAATCGAAAGCGAAGAAAACCGGGGACAGTCGGACATCTAAAATTCAAGAAATGTTTAAATGTACGAATTATAACCTTTCTGAGCTAGCATTCAAGTACTTTTGAAGTTCCAGCTCATCGAGAAGCGTAATAGTTGTGCACATTTGAGCAAATGTTCTGCTGCGTGATGCCGAGCGAAGGAAGAGATCAGGGTAAGAACGGCTTTTTTCATGTTGAATTGAATTCCTCGCGGACGATTTAAAACACTTCAGGCAAGTCCAAGTGTTCGAGGTACAACCTCACTGAGACAAGCATTCAGTGCAAGTTTTTAAACTTCAAGCTTATTTGAGAAGCGTAAGAGCTGTGCACATTAGTGCAAATGTTTTGCTGAGTGGTGCCGAGCGACGGAAACGAACATTATGGCCGGAGCTCGTACGGATTCATAGATGAACCATCTGAAGTCCTCGTAAATTCGTAAAAACATAAAGACAGGCATGAAGCTCTTCTTGAGAAATTTCTTCGATTGGTTCGCCAGGATTTGCAAGCCATCCTGAAATTTTTGAAGGTAACCGGTTGTTATTGTTGTTGTTATGTGATCTAAAAAATCGTAAAATCTTGCAATTTTGAAGATTTTAAAGGAAACTTCAGAGATGCGTACCATTGAATAGCGTCATACCGAACTTTGTGGCTTTTATTGTTGTTATATTGAGATGGCATTGTTTGGTATTTCTTTCTTTTCCTTTTTTTTTTCTTCTAAATTTTTCCGAAGAAACTTTTGCTTCCCGCCGAAAAAAAAAATTTAGCTTAGCGACACCTGGGGCTTTTGTTTTCCATATAAGGTCAAACTACGGTATATGAGCTGATAACCGAGATTTAGTGAACCAATCAGAACGCTAGAAATGCAATATCCGAGGCTGAGAATTTAATATCTGTTACCGTGCAACAGATATAAGTTAGAGTTTTCAGTGTAACACGCGCCTTTAGAAGCAACTGAACACTACTAATAAACAAAACTAAAGTTCCAATTAAAATGATTAGATTTAAAAAAGTTAATGTTACAACTCAAGCTTATGTGTATTTGAAGTCCGTTCCGTAATCTACGAGCAGCTGTAGAGGCAGCTCTGTAACCAAACGTCTTGTGGTTGGTGAGAGGTGAGAGGCGCGTGCTCTTACTACTGTGCCATCCTTCCCACTCCCTCCCCCGCCCCCCACAAGATGTTCAGGTAAGTTGAGTCCATGAAACTTCATTAAGTATCTATGCCCACCCCCCCACCCCCACCTAAAAACACACCATTCAACACACACATAGTGACAAAGACGTTCGCTGAATTCCAAACCATTCCAATCATGCACGTCTCAAACGCTTCCCTTGTCCTGATCACTGGCTACTGACATAACATCTCGGCAACTAGCCAAGCATACTGTGGAAAGCTACAAATAGCTGCTGTCAAATTCTTGTATTTTTGAGGTGTGCTTGTTTTCCTTTACCTTCTCCAGACAATTTGACATGAGCTGCGTCAGAACAGAGAAAAAGAGCATTATCACTGTTAATCCTCCAAACACCACAAACGTCCAGGCTCCTCCCAGGCTCGCTACAAGAAAGCCACTAAATATGGGCCCTGTTCCAAATCCAATGCCCAAATAGCACGACTGAACAATGCCTGAGATGAAACAAATCAAACATGAATTACTTTTATCAATCAGGACTCGTTGTTGCGGTCAATGTTGGGTTACAAAAGTGTCTTGTCGGTGTTAAAGGCTGGAACCTCGAACCGTCAGTACTAAAGATAGAAATAAATCGAGGTTCCATGGCTATACTTTGGCAGTTGTTGTTTGTTATTAAAAGGGATCATGTCGAGCTAATCTAAGTTTAAACGCGGCCAAAGGTATCTACAAACATTTCAAGATAGAATCATGCTTGGGCCTAAAGCAGTTTCACAGTTTAAAACCTCAAACATGAGCGACGAGAGTGTAAACTCTTAAGGTTCTGTTAGACGTAACAGCTGTAATTCGTGTATTTTTTTTAGTAGAAAATTATTACAAATTGTTTGACCCAAGTTTTGCTATAGGGGTGGCGCTGGAGGTTTGAAACCCTGACCCTGTTATGGAAAAAAATACCCTTACTGTACCTACCCTGTGTAGTGCAACACCCTCTATTTTAAGACCCTAAAGCGCTGATATCTAGGCCTGAAAATGATCTTATGTTGACTGACTACCTGCTAAATAAATACAGATCAATGAACATCTCCAATCTCGGATTGCTTAATACTCGACGACAGTATTCCAGTCATATCCTGTCTAGGAAGGATCCAGACCCTGATTTCCACAGACTCCCTTGAAACTATATACCCTTTGAGGAGCTCATGACCCTGTTCAGGGCAGAGGGGCCAAAAACCATACCCTATCAAGTGGCACTTCCCCGTATAGGCCATACAGGGGAGTACCCCCCCCCCCCCCCAGGAGTCTGATCTTCTAGCAAATGTACTTTTACCTTGAGCTGTCGAAGATAATCTTGGTGGTGAGTTCTCTGTGAAATAAAGAATGCAAGCTGGCATAGAAGTTGCAAAGGCAAGGCATTGCAATAATTCAGGAATAAGCGCCAACCAAGGATCATTTATCACGCCATAAAAGAAGAAGGCAAAAACATACATAACAAGGGAAAAGTGAATTGTGTTGAAGACACCTATTGCTCTGATAAGCTTTCCTGATAATCCAAACATTAACATGGAAGCTGTACAACGGGCTATTCCTGACGCGCCCATAATCCAGGTGGCCTGGGACGGGTTTAAATCGATAAGGTACCAAAACATAAACGAGAAAAAAACTCCATCAACTATTCCAAGGTAGAGAATAATGATGATTAATGTTACGCCTCGAAAGTTCAAAATGCTATCTCGCAGAGACGTCTCTTTGTCAAAAAGGATTTTTTGGGGGATCTTTTCCGTGTTGTAACTTTCCTGGGTAAAGTTTATCTGTAAGGCATACGCAAAAGCGATGACCACAGAAAATGACACCACATACATGGACATGCCATAATCATCTTGAACTTCTGAATCACATACAGGAAGTAAGTGAATATATTTAGCAGCAAACGTGACGATAACATTCGAAACGATCTGCCCTACGCTTCCCCAGAGCCTGTACGCGCCATAGCTGCTCGACTCGCTTCCCAGAGTTTCAAGTAAAACTGCGTCAGCCAGATTTCGAGCAGGAGCTGCAATGAACTCTCCAATTAGGAGCAATGCCATTTGAATAAGGAAGACTGTCCGTACTTCTTTGTCGTACTCATTGGTGTTTATCTGTTGAATATTCGCGCTTGTATTGCTTGTATGAATCTCTAAATTTTGATGAAGCAAATATTCAGTTGTATTTAGGTTTGTCGCGTCACTCTCAACACTATGTATGCATTGGGTGTGATTTTCTCCCTTGTGTATTAGATGGCACGGCTGACGATGCCCTCGATTAACACGTGATAATTTACAAACTTGTTCCCCTGGTCGAGGAATGAGCACCAATATCGGCGTTATCGCATTTGCTGTCATACTAACAAGAAAAACAAGTTTTCGTTTGCTCGTTTTGTCCGCCAGATATCCTAATAGCGGTGCGCCAACACCGCGTATAAACGGGGCTGTTCCTGAGAGGATTCCTGTGTAACTAGCGCTTAGTCCCAGCTGTCTGTAGTACACTGGAGAAAAGGCTATCTTCATTACCATGGCAGATACAAAGAAAAAGTAAAACGCTTTGAAGATGAACGATCTTTGAGTTTGTGAACCGCACTTTTCACCAAAAACCATATTTTGACGCATAGAATTAACCTTGACAATTTGCTGGGACAATGATTCACGACGTTGCTGGAAATATATTCGTCAGTGTCCTGAAAAGAGAATTATACAAAATATTATACTGAGAAAATTCAAAATATGGCGTTTCAATATATATGGACTATAGACATCGGCCTGATATTTTCTGATTCTATCTTCAAATACTTCAAGACTTGCTAAAAAAAAGTTACTAAAGACCTGTTTGCACAAAAGATTTTTGGGGCACCTGCCAGGCAATTGAATTTCTAATGATCTGCAATATTGACTGTACGATCTTGGCGTTAACAGTTTATTAGCCTTTGTCTATACCCTGTTCTCGATCCTTTGTCACACCATTTTATCGCTGCGGTTTCTTAACCAAGTAAGAGACGTGAGCGTTTTTGTACATAAACATTTTTTTATCAAATGTTATGTAAAATGTCACCTTTATTGTGTTTGATGTATGTTCTGTAAAACCTGTATTAAACGGTCATTAAGTCATTCTCTGAGGGTGACCGCTTAATTAATTAGGGAGTGCGTTCGATGATCTCGATCCCAGGCTCTTTCTCTTTCGCCAAGTCAGGGTGAGGTTGCGCCCCTGTAAAATCTGCGGGGGATGCCAGATACGCGTCCCAAGATCCATTGATTAGTTTATTGTCCCATTCAATCTAGTCTCCAATCAGTATTAGGAGTGCCTTCTTTCTACGTCAAACGCAATTACAAATTCGCATCAAGTTCGTTATGGACTCCTGAGATAATATATTTCTTGAAATAAAAAGCAGTGTTTCCCGGGAGTGTCGTCTACACCGCTAACTCGACTTTGCGAAAATCAGTAGCAAAAGTCAAGCCGACTTGCTGTTAAATCGCCTTGACGTTGAGGCAGCTGAGAGTCTTATATGGACAAAATTTCAGATCCCGTTAGGACATTTGGCAAGCGGCCCTGGCCGGCTTCAGGAAAAACGCAAGTTCTATTGTATTATTCTATTTAGGATAAGGATTTGATATTGATAGTTTGTCTTGTACGTTTATTTGTATCGACCTGACGAATTTTTAACTTTGTAAAAGTAAAGGTTGATTGATTGATTAACTATTATTATTATTTATTAATTATTAAGTACTAGTACTAGTTTAGATCATATTCTTTCGGCATATTAAGCGGTGGCTGACCCTCATGGAATGGCTAAGTGACCGCTTAATACAGGTTTCACAGGATCTACATCAAACACAATAAAACTGACATTTACGCACAAAAGCGCTCCCAAAATCCCTTTGGTTGCCATTTTTTTTTTCGCATAAGGGCTATGCTCAGTCTTTCATGGACATCACGTACGGTCATTGGGGGTATTGAAGGATATACTTCATTTGGTCACATATGACAAATGATGATTATCCTTCATTTGAGGACGAGATCGTGTTGACAGTAGCTAAAGCCTCCAACCTCGTTCCCAGGATCTCTCCTCTTCACGTCCCAGGGAGCCCCTCTCTCGCTCCGCCTCAATCTCGAACCCAGAGTCCTCAGGCTTTTTTGGTCAGCGGTTAGGCGCCAGGGGAGACTCTGGGGAACTAGAATTTTATTTACATTTTTTGATTGGCTGTCCTAGCTGATTGGCTCGTAACGGCTTCCATTGTTTTATCGCAGAAAGCCTACGGTAATAAAATTCAAGTAGTAATTCAAGTCTCTCCTGGCCACCAACCGCTGGCCAAAGAGCCTAAGGACTCTTGTTCAAGATTGGCTCCGCCTGGGACGTGAAGAGGACAGGCCCTGGGGACGAAGTTGATATATCCCCTAGTCTTTAATTTTGTCTTCATTCTTCTGGTCCTTGATCTTAAGCTCTTCCATTTCTGCGTTCGCGAAAACCGTCCCTTTGTCGATTTCAACAATTTTCTCCTCCTTTCGATAAACGTGTTAACCTTCATTTGCATGGGTAGCTTGATAGAGTGACATTGAGTAGATTGGATGTTGTTGGTACAAAACTGCGCTTGCCAGGGATGGGGTGTGTGTACTTTGTTGCGAGCCAAAAGTTTCACGTGGATCCCCCCTATTGGGGGAAATTTTAGTACTCGTGCCCAGGTTTAACCGTGAGTTTCTCATTCCGAGGACACGGCTAGTCTGAGGAAAAAATAGCGCCCGATTTGAAATGAACTTTGTTTTCAACGAAGGTCTGTATCTTAATGGGTGAATTTAATTCGAATGAGTCGCCCAGGAAGAACCGCTCATCATCTCTCTTGGCAAATGGTGAGGGAATTTCCAGGGTTTTCAACTGTTTTGTAAAGTAGCGGACATACTTCTGAAATATTTCCTCGGGGGCTGAACGAAAAAGAAAAGTGAGAAACATAAAAGGATCGTTACAAAGAAGATTTAAAATATAAAATGCATGACAATGATTGGTTGTTTAGGACTAAGTTACAAGTGTGAGACATGTCATTGGCGTGTTTCATCACGTCTATTTATACCAAGAGGGTGCAATGGTGCAATAGAATACTCAGAAACGCCATTTTCAGCGTTTCTGGAACCAAGGAAACAGTCTCCTAGGCAATGCTGGCGCTCACTAAAATTCTGTTTAAAAAGTAAGTTACTGAATGAAAATGGTCAGTTGGTAGGGGGAGGGGGAGGGAGAATGGCAACAACAGAATTTTCATTGGCTTATCATTGCGAATTTCTTTGATTTTCAAAAATGTTTGGTAACTTGATCTCAAAGTACCGGACGTGGAACGGCAAACGACCGGACGAAACGTCCGGCCTCCCGCCTCAAATGAAAACCCTGGGGAATTAAGCGCGTGCTTGAGTTTCCAGCGAATTTTAGCGAGGTTAAAGTGCACTCCTCAAATGACGGGTCAAAATGGACTTCAAGTTTTCCAACCTTCTCACTTATATGCACGTATCAGCGGCCAGCCTTGGGGGCCGACCCCCGGGCAACTCAGGGAAACCCACGTGTTGGTAGGGGATTTGCAGCAAAAATTTGCCCCGGAGACAGGGGCATTAGCGTGCTTTCGCCTTTTTGGCAAAACTTCCCGGGGATCTATCTACGCACGGGATTTGCTAATGCTCTGCTGTCACGAGGTCCAGCAGTAATTATTCAGTGGCGTGGCAAAAACCCCCGGGGATCCGGAGAGTGCTCGACTGCATTTCGAAGTCTTTGCTTTCTGAGGTGAGTAAATTATATTATCATTCAAATTTGCAAGTATACTTCATGACCACCATTAATCCATCCTCCACTAAAAACTGGAGGAAACAAATTAACATTTCTTGAAAACTATTTTAAGATGAAAACTTTTCTGATATTGTGCTTTTAAGAACCTGTAGAATTGAGCAAATTGTGACAACACTTGCAGTTGGTACACAATGTATTTATAAGACGTTCTGTTCCACAGATCATGGATTGGATAGAATTCTTCAAGGGATCCGGGCTTGACGACGAACGCGGACCAGTTAAAGAAGCTGTTTTTTCGTCCATTTTAGCAATAAACTGCCGTTTAAACTTTATTTTGAAGTTGGTACTGACTTCCTGAGTACTAGGATGATCAGAGGAAAATATCAAAACCTTTGGAGAACGTCTCTATTTTTAGTTGGACCACGGCATTGCCACATTTTAGCCCCGGGGGCGGGGATATTTGTTTCAAGATTTCAAATCTACCCCAGGGGCTTTAACAAGCATTTGTGAGGGCAGCCTTTGCAAATGCTCCTGGGTGCCCGGGGGTCGGCCCACCGGGCTGGCCGCTGATACGTGCATTACATACTAGAGGGTCACGGCTACAGTGCTGAACGTGGACTAGCCACTAAGAGATAAACTGCTCAAATCGGCTTTCGGAAGCTCTGCGCGAAGCCATGAAAACACGGCAAAACACATCAGATGAGCTCTTTCGGATTTAATTTTTGTAGGTTTTCGAGGGAATATTGTTGTTTAATTTTCAATCGAATTTGAAAGCCATACAAACTCTTTTATATTACGCTTTGGTGACTTGTATGAAAACTTCATTTCGACCGCTGCATTCCCAAACTGAGCATCGAAACCATAAGAATATAATTTTATGTCGCGCACGTGGACCCCGTGGGCTTTAGAAAACGAACTGAAAAGCTCCTGGGTTTTGGCGCGCGAAGGCGAAAATAGATTTTATATTTTGGCGCGTGAAGGTGGAGATGGAAAATGACCCTTGACCGCTGATGACAAGATATCGCGCTCTCCTTACATGTATAACTCCTACGGTACTTTTAATACTGTCCTCTGTTCAAATCACACAAAAACCGACTTCGATTTCACTACGATATCGCTCGTTGAGAATGGCATGGACCTTTTTCATAAATGGTAGCCGATAAATTATTCTTTTATTTTATAATTATTTGCGCTACCAGCTTCTTTGTGCAAAATTGAATAGACGTTAATGTATTAATGTATTAATGTATAATGTATTAATGTTTTATGCATGCTAATTAGGATACATAAAAAAAAAAGAATAATAAATAGAAAGCCCATTCCAAAATAAACACGGGAGCATTTGACTGGCGTTGAGTGTCAGCGATACCAAGAAATAAATTGTTCCACGTGAAACTGCGCCTCATCAGTGTCCTCGTAATTGCTAACAAGATACCAAGGAACATTTTTCAGGTCCTCAACAAAAACGTCACGGCACAGAATTTAAAACGAATTTAAACTCTTTTCAGACTGAATATTATTATTCTCATTTTTTTTCTTATGTTTGGCAGAAAATATTCTTGTGAATATTCTTAGATTATAGCCATCGGACTGTCATTAGCATCGAACATTTTTTCTAGTGCAGGTTTTTATTGTTTTGTCTTTTAGTTTTGCTGTTTAGAGAAAGGAAGAATTTTATACGGTTTATTTAAAAACGTATGTACTTCAACACAAACCGTTGCCTAGGCAATACTCCATTTTATTGTAGTTTGTACATATTTACATTTTTATTTTCTAGCTTTTTTGACACTTCTTTTTGTTGTCAAATTTTCGCACCTTCTTCGTATATATTTCCGCTTGCGCGCCACATTTTTCATTCGTTAAGGGCTATAGACTGATAGCTTATATTTTAATCTTTTTAGCCAGAGAACGCTTTTTACTTCAATACGCAAAATTATACTCTTTTCAAAATCTCAGCCTCGGCTTTATTCCTAAAACATTCTTAAAATTTCGCAAATTTCAACCTCGATATTCTTATAAAATAAATTCTTACAAGAAGAAAAGAAAGTATTCAACTGCATTTGGGATCCCTTGGGTTTACCCACTTTCAAAACACAATAGATAGTAAAATGGTCACTCATTGAAAGCGGAATAATCCCACTATTATTTGTGTCCTCTAGTCCTCGATATCAAGGTAATTATAATATTCTATTCGTTCACCACGGATGACTGAAAATTAATGGAAGCCATGCGTGATTGCGACTATCATTATTGGGTGCCAAATGTAAAAATATTATTTAGCGATCATTTTGCATTATTTTGTGTTATTTAGCAAGTCGCAAATACAGTACCATTTGTAATTTATAAATCGCCAATTCAACGAACTTTGCGATTCATAAATCTCAGAGATGTATTTTGTGATTTATAAATCGCAGGTTACGTATCTTTGCGATTTATAAATCACAGTCAACGTTTTCTGCGAAATATTTCGTGCGATTTATAAATCGGAAATGCGCGATTTATCAATCGCAAAAACCTGATTTGTAAATCGCAAATCTGTGATTTATATATCGCAGATTGAACGGGTCTGAAGAATTCATAATTAAATAATCATGAAGCAAGCGAGCCAAGCGATCGACGGAGATCGCGAAGCGGCTATTCTCTACGCATGATATGAGGAGGGACTCAATAACGACATGTTAAATTAACTTACTGGTACATTGAGGTGTTGAGGGCCACATCTTGGACATCGAAGGCCTCACTGATGGACAGAGAGAAAGGTTAGGTCAGGTCAGGTCAAGTCTGCCCGTCAAATCTTCCCGCCCAAAATCCCTCTCTTCCTGAAAATGCCGCTGAGCCGAGCCAGCAAACGAATCATCCCATAGAGGTGTCATATTGTTTCCTGTGGTGATCTGATAAATTGGGCAAAATACGAAATTTTGATATTTGAGAATATCGATGCCGAAACCAAAGCAGGAGAGTAACCGAATAAAGATAGCGAACCGAAAACTAACGCAACTGAGCCCAAACTGAGCCGAGTAAGGAAAGAAGTAATATTGTAATCTTAGACGACGAGCAGGGCCGTACACAGTAGCGCTGGGGCAGAGGGGGCAGAGGGGGCAGCTGCCCCCGCCAGGAGAACTCAATTCAGTTTTTCTGACATAGTGTTTGAGTTTGCTGAGCTATTTCTTGTAGCTATACTGCTCCGAAATCACACGAAAATCGACTAATTTCACTGAAAAAATCTTTCAATGTGAATTCCAAATAATTATTTTGGAAAATCTTTCGAGGTAAAAGCCAGTGCGAGTTTTCTTATGAAAATAATCATTTTGTAACTTGGGCTAGGCCTGTGCTACAGAATTTGGCGGGTAACTAAAGACTGACGCTACGCGACTCCCTGGCGCGTGTTTTAGCCTTTTTAAATCTAGCTTACACGAGTATGTTTTTCAGAGCTAAATTGGTCTTTAAAGGCCTACGCTACTCTCAAGTATTTGTGGCGGGTTTGGAGGATTTGATAGAGCCTTGGATTTATGACCATCGTATGTTCAACATCACAGGTCATTTGGGCCTGATGAGTTTTGATGTCCTCTTAATCTGTGTGTTTGTTCAACGACGATGTTTTTGATGCCACATAGGGCACTTCAGCTGGGTTTGGTTTGGCTCATTTAAATGCGTGATAGTTTTAACTGCCTTATTAAGATATGGCAATGTTTGGTTCAAGCTAAACAAGGTGTTTATGCCATAACTGATAAATCATGACAATTTAAGGCAAAAAGCATCAGTGTGTTTTGTCTCCTCTAAAGGTCTTAGAGGCAACTTTCTGTGTATGTGTGTAGGGGTAAAAACAAAAACGTCCAACTAGAAGCCCTGTCTGTATACGGGTGTGCGGAGTTTGCCCCCTCAGACAAAAAATCCTACGTACGGCCCTGACGAGGAGATTGAAGAGAAGAGCAAACAGCAGGGCCCAGCTGTTCAAAACTCGATTAAGCTATTTTGGGATAACGTGAACTTTGGTTCGAGTTTATTTACTAACCCATACGAGTACTCCAAAAGATTTTTGTCCATCAGTTTTGCCTTAAAGATTTCTTTACCATTAGCTTAAAATTAGCCTTAAAACATTCTTAACGAGCGAGATGAAAACCTCGGTTAACTTTAAATAATCGGCTTTCGGACAACCGGGCCCAGGTCACGAACAACATTGTCAAAGGAACTCATCATCATCATCATCATCATCATCATCATCATCATCATCATCATCATCATCATCATCATCATCATCATCATCAATCTTTATTTAAGAACACGAAATCTTATCATAAAAATGCTCTTCCTAGGAGTCGTGTGAAAAATTACAAAAGAATAAATCAACTATATTTACAGGAATACATTAATACATTAGCTAACGAAGCTATTAAACAAGTGTACAATAAAAAAGCCTACATTATAAAACTTTCTTCAATTCAATTCTATAGTACAGGCTACCTTTTGCATATTCCGGTTCTTGGTCTGGGGACATAGCAATTTTTATTATATGGACAGGAGTGTTTTACTGAAAACTAAAACACTCGTAGAATCCACAAACTACCACATCCGGGACCCGAGTGACGTATTTTCCGTTTGTCACTCTCGCGAGTGACATATCGGCAATGACGTCACAACTCCCGCCTTTTTTGTTGAATGAACTTAGTTTGCTGTTCAGAATAAAATAATGGCAGCTGCAAGATTTGTTGTGGTAAGCGACGACGATGTAAATGCATTTTCCAAACAACAAGAGAACGAGAATACTAAGAAGAAAACGCTCTGTGATCTAAAGATGTAATTTTGACAGAGAGATCTCCTGCAAATATTGATTTTGCATTTTAATGTTTTGTGAAGATACCCTCTGTTAGATTTAGGTTTCTCTTTGTTGGCGAGTTACGCTTTAGGGAACTATTTTCATGCCAAATTTCAGGGAATTCTAATGAGCGGTTCCTTAGAAAATAGTTCATTTCCACAAAAACAACCAGTCGCAATTTTTTGGTCAAATGCGCATGCGTGGTTTTATTTGGGTTTCATGGCAAAGATGAAAAGCATGCAAAAGGTCATGGTGAATGACTTTTTTGCTCGGAAAGAAAAGAAAAAGAGTCCAGAAACGAGAAACTTAGTAATTTAGGATCAAAACTTAACTTTATTATCCATTTCATGTGAAATTGAGGGATCACTTTATCGACCGCCGTATTTGCGTACCACAACCCTAGCGCGTGCTTAATAGCATCACTTACAGAATCTGTAAAGCGCGCAAACTGTGTTCAGCCACCTTTTATCTATTGGCAAAGGAAACCGACCCAATGCAGCGGATCCACTCTCAGATGAACCGAGATATCGCAACCGTTTTACAGCTGCGGAGTCGTAGGAATTGACTCTCCTAGAACTCTGCTTAACGCTCTATGGTTGAACTACTGTATTTACTTCGGGATGAGGCCTGGTAAAGAACAGAGAGATCTTTGTTGGGGTGATTTGCAGTTGAAGACTGATTCAGAGGGAAACCGCTTCGTCGAGCCAGTCAAGAAAGACAAACGAAAACGCGCACTGGTGAAAACCCTCGAAATGTGAGGGAGAAAAAACCTCAAATGTACGAAAACAAGAACAACCCAGATCGCTGTCCTATTAATACTTACTCCGCCTACAAAAATCACCGCCCTGCAGACCTGCAGACATGATGACCGATGAATCTCCTTTCTATCTTGGTGTTAATATTGAAAGCCCGAAACCAGGTCAAAAGTGGTTTAAATGCTCCCCGCTTGGAGTCAATTCTCTAAGAAGCATGCTCAAGAACATGTTAAAAGACTCAGGACTGAAAACGGACAAAAAACTCGTGAATCACAGCACCAAAAAGCATTTGGTTCAGAAGCTGGTGGATAATGATGTACCTCCAAACGAAATCATTCAAATAACTGGACATAAAATTAAAACGTCAACTCGTTGAACAACTACTCAACTTTATCCGGTAAGAAACAACAACAAATTTCTGCTGTGTTGTCTAAGACTGCTAGCACCTCAAAAACCTTGTCAACTGTCTCGATAGAAGAGAAGACTGAGTCGGCTCGCTTTTTACCCGATTCATCTACAAGAGGTGTATTTCAAAACTGCAAAATCGGGACGGTTAACATTCAAGTTTATTCCGGTCGTGCTGAACAGCCTGCACAGATTCGTAGTGAAAAGAGACTGAAAATAACCGTATCTGATGACTCAAGCCAGAGTCAGTAATGGAGTTTTCATTACTTAATTAAACCATTTCACATGTATTTGGTCCCATTTACTTGTATTTTGACTGTTTAAACATTTTTATACCTTGGGCACTGAGTATTTTGCATTTTGTATCAAGCTGAGAGTTTGTAAAATGCCCAGTATTTGTATTAAATCCAACGATGGGGAAAGATTATCATAGATTTTATACATCATCATAGCCAGTTGTTTATATCTTATTTTTTCCAACCTTTCCCAGCCAAGTTCATCCAATAAAACCCTTGAGCGAATTTCGTAACTCGAGAAGGTGAGAATTAGATAGCAGCCCTAGTTTTGCAATTTTTGAGAGCCGAGTGAGAGTGCTGTTCGTCGCCTTCAAGCGTGGTACAACGATCGATATGACAAGACACTGGAATTGACAAGCATCAACAAAACCAACGCTTCCGACCTGCTGAAGCACTTTTTTCTCCGGAAAAACACAAAAGAAAATGTTTGAACCGGGAAGATGCTCTACCGCTGTCTACAACAGTACGACCACAACTGTAAACACGACGAGCGCTAAGCACCGGCAGTTGCTCTCCAATCTTTTCAACTGTTCCCGATTAGTTTCCCAAATAGAAAGTGGCTTTCCATTTCATGATAACGTTAAAGAATTGTTAAAGTGACTTCAGCTTTCAATTAATTAAACTGAAAATTCAATCAACTCTGAGAGTTTGGAAAGCCATTTATATATCGACGCTTGGCGACGCCAGTCACAGTCAGTTTTGACCAGTCACAGGCTAGTATTTTGACTGGCAGAACATCTCAGTTTCGCAATGTCAATTACAATTTTCCGTTGGTTAGTGACTAAAGTGACAGTGGATAAACCGGGGGATAAAGCAACTGGGACTCGTCATTATCAACCTCGTTCCCAAGTTTCTCTCCCTTCTTCCCTGGGAACGAGGTTGATCTTTCATGCGCATGTCTGCCTAACTGAGGTATTTTTTTAGGTACAGTAAATATGGGTAATGGCGACGACTTTGCAGGCTAAAATTGATAGTTTGGGCGAAAAATTACGGGAAGAGAACAAATCAAGGGAATGTGGATTACTGGATAAAGATGAAGAAAGATCCACCTGTCCGAGAAAGCCTCTTTTAAGTCTAGATTTCGCTACAAGTACCCGTCAGTCCAAACCAGGTAAGTGGATTGAAGTTGTATACGCCACCATGACAAAGATCAACAGTATTTCTAGTGTATTTTTATTTGCCTGCGTGGAGTTCGTTTGTTTTGCCGGTAAATTGAATGCGGACTGACAGATTTCTGTGATGCGATAAAAAGTCCTTTCTTTTACTTTTGCAAACCGAGTAAAGCTTATAGTTAGCTGTGTTTATGCTTGTGTACGTGGAATATTGCATTCTATATTTGTCTAGGTACTTGTGTAAAGTCTGATGAGTTTATAAAGCGCGTTTCCTTCGAATAAAGTACTGATTTCCACTTAAACGAGAGCTTTCGTGTTGGTGGCTTTGTTTTATTTCAGGTACAATGCCAATATTCGCTAGAACTTAAGTACCTGCGCGCTATAACGATAACCAAAATGATACCACACTCTAAACCATGTTAATTTTGAAATTGTGAAAGACACTCAACGGTGACTCAACTAGACCTTTAAATCGTGAAATTATAGTAAAACCGTAGTTTATGATCATTGTTGTATTTCGTATGGGTGAACTTGACTTAATAAATCAGACCTAGTTCTTCAAAGATTAGATACAAATCCCATGCCATACAGGCAGTTAAAATACAGTTGTATATAAAGTTCTAAAAATATATAATTAGTGATTATAAATCGAGTCAGTAATTAAGTCATTTACGAAACTTTTTTATGGGACAGGGCCTTAAGGGTTGTTACTGTTTTTTACAAGTTTGCTGCCTATTGTTAAGTGGTCATTATATAAATGACAGATGTAGAGTGGAGCACTTTGAGATAAATGAAAAGAATCCTAGTTGTATGCTTTTTTCCTTCATAGCCAGTGTATGTAACCCGTCCCGCTCAAGATCAGGACACCAGCGACGTCATCCGAGGACTGCTAGTGGGAGTCATGTTAAGGAAGATGACAGGTCAGTTTGAATGGACAATCAGTCTTAGGACTGTCAATAATATTGGTACATGCACATTTATATTAAAGACAATACTCTTGCTCTTGTTACATTTTTTACATAGTGGGATTGAAAAACTACCAGGTCCTTAAACTGCCTTGAAAAGCACTTAAAATGCTAATGTTTAACCTATCTAGACCGGGCTTGTTTTGTTTTTGTCTCCGGGTGCCTGGCCTCCATAACTTTGCAAGTATAACAGCTGGAACAGTGAGACATGGAGGATAGATAGTATGTCCAAAGGTGCTTCCTTTGAATTCCACAATGGGAAGTGATGACGTCATATGACGTGGTAACTACTTCATGACTGCTAAATAGCGGCCATCTTGGATCCACCATCTTTAATTTTTCTGGATTTCCTGAAAACTTCAGGAAAGCACTGACATTATAGTTGAGGTTGAGATAGTTGAGGGTCAAGAGCTGGGCTTTGACGGCTTCTGAATAATTAGTGTTTACATACACCATGTGTTTTGCTTTTGTTTAGTGCTCAAATTGAAAGGAAGCTTCAAGAAATCACAAAACTGACTGGCATTCTGAAGTTACGAGATAAGGTTGGTACATTCCATGTGTATTATCCCTGTACTTTAGATGTTGTTCATTTCCTTTGTGAGCTCTACTAAGTGGCATTGTTTTGAAATAAAAAATACCCTAAAATTTGGACATTATGGTAGGCAAGATTTTAAAATTACAGTTGACCATTGCTGTCATTTGAAAAACCTGGAAATGACAGTTAAAATTAGTTCCATTTCCATTTCAACCTAATGTCACCAATATTGCTAATTTTAGAATTTACTATGTACATGTACTTAGTGACATTTTTTATCCAGAAATGTTGCACAGATCCATAAGTTATGAAAACCCTGATAGCAACGATAAGTTTTCAAATCATGGCCTCTCTCCCGAGAAGGCTCTTTCATAGTGTTGTCTAAGGATTTTGAAGGTGACTGTATTTTTACTAATTTTTGCATATGGTACTTAAATTCAGTCATCGCTCTTTCATAGTGTTGTCTAACGATTTCCACTTAAAGGAGGGTGACTGTATTTTTACTAATTTTTGCATATAGTACTTATATTCAGTCATGGCTGCAAGAATGTAACACAAGAGTTGACTTCAAATGTAGCTTGAATAAAATTAAATGTCATGGAAACAGCCATGACAAAATATTAGCCGTTAGTAATTTTATTGTGTCTTTATCAGTGTCTTAGCTTTGCTATTGATGATTTGGAAACTGTTGAAGAGATTGGAAATGGAACATGTGGCCAGGTGTGCAAGATGAAACACAAACAAACTGGAGACGTAATGGCTGTCAAGGTGGGAAACCAGAATTTGAATTATGTAATAATTAACAATAATATTATTGGATGACGTTAAGCATGCTTGCAAGAATTATCAAGACCAAGGTTTGTGTTTGGCTTCGGCAGATAACACAATCCGAGGCCTTGATAATTTATGCAAAAACCAATTTCAATAATAATATTATTGTTCACATGCATGTGCTAAAAATGTCTACAGGCACACAAGAGTGCATACAAGAAACTCAACACCCAAAGATGTGTCAACTTGTAAATAACTTTATTTTCAAAACCTTTTACTCACTTAAAGTTTTCAGTAAGGTTTTAACTTTCAAAGAGGCTAATTGTTGTAATTAAACAAAATTAAACTTTTTGCTGAATCACCGTTCAACGTACCTCTTGTGGTAACTCTATTGCCTTCAAAATGACATTACTTTTGTGTGGATGCATAAAGCATGTTGTCTGCGGGAATGGTATATCAAAAACAGTGCCAGTCAGAATTAGCAGTACATGCTTGTAGCCAATGAAAATGACTCTGATGTGACTCTGACTTAAAAATAAGCATTATTATCATAAACTTAAAAATTAATTTTCATGAAAAAGTTTAAGTGATGAAATTTTGTAAAAGTATAGCTGTCAATGAAGTCAATGAAAATCAAATCAGTGAAATGTCAAACCAAGATGTTTGCCAAATCAGTTTCAGGGAAAGTCTCATAGACTGGTGGTGTTTGCTGACATTCCACTAGGCTTATTATCAGAAAGATGAACATTGCATTTATTTAGAGATTTGGAGATAAACTCCAAAATTATTTTCAAATTATATGACTGTATGGTACACTGTAAATAACGTCCTATCAGAGCATTTTAGAATGTTTTGTTTATTTCATAATAAAGAAAATTAGTTTTCCTGCTGTTACAGAGTACATAAGCTGACAAAAACACTTTGTCAGTCTGAGGGAATGTGTCAAAATTAAGTACCTGCCTATAAATTTGTTATCTACAAACTCTTGGATTCTCCAAAACATTTTGTTGTGTTTTCTTCATCTGTATACACATGTCGCATTCTTCATGTCACAGTGTTTTCTTTGTCAATGTTTAGAAAATGCGTCGGAGTCAAAATAAAGAAGAACAGAAGAGAATCCTCATGGACCTTGAAGTAGTCATGAAGTGCCACAGCTGTCCATTTATTGTCAACTGTTTGGGATCTTATATTTCCAGAGTGAGTTCTTTTATACTTGTAAGAGTACAGTGTTAAGGATGGTGCCTACTAATAAAGAAATATTTTTGTTTGGTTTATGACTATGTAGGGAAAGCAGATCTTAGCAAGGGCTGTTGAAATCCAAAAAGAAATTTGGGGGTAACCACGCATTTTTAAGAGATAATTAATAAGCAACAATTATTCTAAAAATCAGTAAAATACAAAGAAATGTATGGCATTTTGTTCAAAATTGAAGCTTTTTTTATCCCTAAAAAATGCATGGTTACCCCCAATTTTCTTTTTGAATACCAAGAGCACTTGCTAAGTTCTGCTTTCTCCGCATAGTTTTGAACCACGTAAATATACATGTATCTCGAGATGCGCAGAACATATGGGTAGTAACAAAAGTAGGCACCGTCCTTAAAGTCACTTTAGGATGATACCGTTGTTTGCGACAAGAGCCAATGCCTCGGAGCCTCTATGCAGTATGTATTGCCAGTCTTTGCTTGAGTCAACCCTTTCCTGAGTAAATTTAGTCTTAGAACTGTTTTTCCCACGAAAGGGTATGGTAGATGACAATTTAACCCTTTAAGCCTCAATAGTGATCAGCATGTCATTTCTCCTTACAAGATTACTAGTTGATCAAGCACATGGGTCAGGAGAATAAATGAAATGATCACCAAAGATGAATTGTCTTGATTTTTAAACAAATTCTCCCAACTAGTGCCACAGAAATATAGAAAGAATGGTAATGAGAATGTGCGTGTTGATACTGGGAATAAAAGGGTTAATTGATTGCCATTGGTCTTCTTTGATTGGGTATTTGAATATTAGGTGTTCGAAGATCACCAAAGGCGAGTTGACTCCCAATGTTTATTATTAACAATAAGATTATGAGCTTGAGATTTCTATCGCGTGATAGTTGATGAACTATCATGCATAGAAATCGAGAGCGAATAATCTAATTGTTTAGTATAAATCTACTAGTCGTTGAAAACTAAACAAGAAAATTATTTATTTCCTCATCGCAGGTACTTCGAAAACGCGACGAAGCGGCCACCATTTTGTTTAGAACCACTACTCACTATCTATCACAGAATAGATAGCGAGTAGCGTAGCCAATCAGAGAATGACATTCGTGATAGAACACTAGTAGATTTATACTAATAAGAGATAGAGGCTCCAGGTCATGGCTTTCTGTTCGTGGTTGTTAAGGCTTTAATTTTGGACAAGTTGATGCTGATTTTGTGTAATGTATTTTACAGTCTGATGTGTATATTTGTATGGAGTTGATGACAACATGTCTGGATAAATTGATGAAGAAACTTCAAGACCCCATTCCAGAGGACGTACTGGGTAAAATATCAGTCTCTGTAAGTATACAGTTTGTTTGTGATAGTCTTAAGCTGTTGCGTTCAGCTTTAGTGTAAACACATCAATTACACTACATGCAACTGTAAATGAAGGTTTGTAAGAAGATTTTTTTCTTTTTGTGTTTTAGATTGTCAAGGCTTTAAATTATCTCAAGGAGAAACATGGTGTTATGCACAGAGGCAAGTTATGATCAAATAGATGTCTTCCTTCATGGTGTTTGCATTATTATTATTTATTTTTTTGATACTTACGTGTAGCAAAGTTCTTAAATAACAATGAATATACACTGTATGAAAATTCATATATTTGAACAGTGGAAGAAAGAACGAATATGCAGTTATATATGCAACTCTTAAGCAGTTGCGAAAAGAGAGCCTGAAAAAAAATTCAGTCTTGAACGGGGAACCCATGACCTCTGGGATACTAGTGCAGTGCTCTTTTTCTTTTCAGGCTTTCTTTCACAGCTGCTTATTAAGTAACATATGTAAGAGGGTTGCAATGGGGGGATAGCTTTGATGGTTGATGGTCAATTTGATTGGTTCCCGGCCCTTAATGAAACTCCTAATTAGGGTTCTAGCTGTTTTGCTGAATTGATTGAATGCTAATAAGAGCCTATGGTTTCCTGCAGATGTCAAACCATCCAATGTTTTGCTGGATCACAATGGTGCTGTCAAGCTCTGTGACTTTGGCATTAGTGGTCGATTGGTGGATTCTAAAGCGAAGACGCGAAGTGCTGGCTGTGCAGCTTATATGGCTGTGAGTTACAATACTCAGTTGTGTATGTACTGTATAGTGTAGACAAGGGACAAGTGACAGTACTACAATTCTAAATTATAAATGAAAATGATAGTTCTGTTATATTAGAACTATTTTGCAAAGTTATCATTTTAATAATTATGTCTATCTGGAGTACGCAGACAATACATTTCAAATCTGTCATTAATCCTGTCTAGACCTAGTAGGGGAGGGGCGGGGGGGATTCTGCCTGCAGTGACTTTGAACCTGGATAACTTTTTTGACATTAATTAGAGCAAACGTCATGAAACTTAGGCAATTTTTAAGAAATTTATATGGTAAAAAATTGATGTGGTTGGTTAGTTTTCAATGACTTTGGTGTAACCATGGCAGCCAACAGTTGACAGAAAATGAAGAATCCCTTTTAAAATGAACAAAAATACTTATCTTACTGTAATGTTTATGTTTCTTGTCATATTAGTGTTCCTTGATTTATTTTTTGTTCAATTTCGGTGCTTTCCTGAAGTTTTGGGGAAATCCAGAAAGGGTGAGAAGCTCAATTGAATAGCCAAATTTCAGTATATTAAAACAATAACGTCACTTCGAGTCTCCGGGGAATTAATTAAAGAGTTTATATGGGTTTCTTCCCCAGAGCCTCGCAGTGTTTCAGGCTGAATTTTAATGTATCAAAATTGGGCTATTGCAAAAGGTGTCTAAAATTTTATGACTGTCCTCCATTTGTCAACAGTGAATTAAGTCCAAATTGACTTTAAATACTTTTATGTCCCTGCGTGTTTATTAAATTTACACTTATTAGCTTAGCTAGCCCCTACATAAACTGTGTGTGCTGTTTGGTTGAACCAATGACCTTTCTTCAACAGCCTGAGCGTATTGACCCTCCCGACCCCATGAACCCAGATTATGATGTCAGAGCAGATGTGTGGAGTCTGGGAATAACTTTGGTGAGGCAATGTTGTGTACATAAAAACATTCTTATGTGGAGGGAGGGAGGTGGCGTGGCTAGTGGTTAGGGCGCCAGACTGGTAATCTGGAGGCCCTGGGTTCAAGTCCTGCTCTGACCACTAGGATTTGTTTCACGGTAGCCCCGTTTTCAAATCCAAGGCCACGCTTTGTCAATAGGCAACTGGTTTGCCTCCCATCAGCTGGAATTTTTAACATATGTTATGTTCAGTTTGTATGTTTATTTCAATGATTTATAGTCTACAGTGCTAAATACTTTGACACTTAAATAAATCATAAAATAAACTGGAATTAGCTAGCCATTAGTACATGTAGCCATAAAATTTAAATATCACAGATAAAAGCAAATGCTTTTGTTTATGTCGCTAAGAGCTGTCTGAAAGAGATCTTATCACCCACTGAAATTTCAACAGAATACAAACATACCGTTCAAAAGAGCTGGCTGGGTTTATTAGTTACATCCTTGAGGCTAAGACTGTAATGATAACAAACAGAAGATCCTAAATTCTACCTCCAAGTTGTTGAAAAATTGGGGAATATTACTTTTGGCTGGCCACTAGATTAAGGTAGAAGGTAGGGTTGTCTGAAAAATACCTATACGAATCAAATGATTTTTGGGTCTTCACTGCGACTTACAAGAAGTCAGTTTATTTCCTTTGTACATGGATTAACTGTAACTTACCAGCACATCTATTGGCCCAGTGCCAGGGTGAGTGGAACTGACTTGTTAAAAGTAAAGTAAAGTGAAAAATAAAACTTTATTGAATCTCTCAGTCAGGGTTTTTCAAACGCAATGTACATAAGCATATAAATAATTCAGAAGTTTAAAATATCGAATAAAATATCTAAGCGTTAAAATCATAATAATAGATAAAAACATCAATAGGTATCTCTCCAAGCTGACAAGAACTGATTTAAAAAAGAATTCTCTAAGTTTCTTTTTGAAAGTATGCAGGCTGCCTGTAGCAGTGATCTCACGTGGCAATGAGTTCCAGAGTTTAATTGCTCTAGTATATAGAAAAGTTTTGTTGACCTGTGGCCAATTGATAAAATGGAATATTAACATAGTACTTATTTCTTGTGTTGCAATCATGAACAGTAGATCTTGTCACAAGACGATCACTCAAGTAACTAGGTGATAGCCCTTTCACACACTTAAACTCGAGAATGCTGACCGTGTACATCAAATAATCACTTGCAGGGAGCCAGGGTAACTCCTGAAGAACCAGTGTTATATTATCAAATTTGCATGTATTGTGTTTCAGGTGGAGCTAGCCACTGGGGAGTTTCCTTACAGGAACTGTACCACAGAGTTTGAAGTGTTATCTCGTGTAATGAGTGAAGACCCTCCCCAGCTACCCAAGGAACAGGGATTCTCCACAAACTTAAAAACTTTTGTTCGAACATGGTAAGTGTTTTAAACCTTTCAGTAATATTTAGAGAATATACCGACATTAGTTGCAGTTATTTTCCATACAGGATCAAATTATGACTTAATAATTATAATAACCAGTCATTCTCTGTGGAAAATGTTCCTTGTCAATACATGTATGTTCACAGGCACAATTCAAATTAAACATCAAACTACTATTTAAAAAAAAAAACAATACAACTATTGTAATTCTACTTGGAAATCTATTTAAAAGCTAGTGGCAATTCGAGGTAGCCACTAGAAAAGGAGTGTAGAAACCAAGAGGAAACGAGTTCCGTTTAGCGATGGTGGGAGTCCTTTGTATTAGAGGACTTGTGTAATGCTCAAAGTTGGACAGGGCTAACAAGCAAAGCTAGGAGAGACAGACAGACAGACAGACAGACAGAGAGTCTTTATTTAAGCACAATAATAAGTTAAAGCTTTGTAGCTTGTGGGGTCATGCATTAAAATCAAAAACTAAAACTAATCACAAATCAATTCAGGTCATTTAAAAAGAAAATAATGCAAAATACAACATATCTTACATCATATTTCAGAAAAGCCCTCAGAAGCTTAAAATGTTGATTTTAAAAAGACTTCAGTCAGCATTCTCTTGATTTAACGAGAAGTTTCCTTTCTTTCAGCTTGATCAAAGACTACCGACACCGACCAAAGTACAACAGGTTGTTAGTAAGTATTCTCTCGCTTCCTGCGTGAAACTCTGAATATATAGGGTCTATATCGAATTTTACATTAAATTTTGGTTTTCATCAAATCAGCGATCAAACTGTGGAGGAAAATGGGGCTACTCTCGCCAATAAACTGGAGAGTAAACGAGGATAAAGGAGGATAATCCGATAAAACAGGGAAAAGCATTAAAATTTGACATCAGTAGGTTTATTAGGTTATCCATAGGCTGCTTCATGTAACATTCATGGACGTTTCCCTCATTTCTTCTTCCATTGTGTTCGCTTTACTCAAACGTCCCAAGTATATATTTTCTCAATTTGCGCTTAAGTGAATACTCTGGTGATACTTGTGGGAAACTAAATAACACAACCTCATCGGCCCGAAAAAATCGGAAATGTAGCGAGTATCAACCAAGAATAGTTCTCAACAGAAGGTTGTGTTTAACATAGCAATAACACTTCTATCAACTCCTAGCAGCGTGTCTATTTACTTATTTATTTATTTATTTATTTATTTATTTATTTATTTATTTATCTATCTATCTTTTGCTCATAATATAGAGATTTAGAGTCGCGTTTACGGCAAATGGCAAACGTGAGATTTGCGTTTTTATAATATGTTTCCCTAGCACATAGATGAGAACAGTGCAAGATAATTCTGGCCTTTGATGCTAATGCAAAACTACTCAATTTTACTGAGAAACTAAAAACAGAGAGTGGCAAATGAAAGATAAATCTGGCCCCGGGGCCGTCAACGTTATTTTAAATCTCTTCAATGAAGGATCAATCAGTGCTAATCTTTAAATTTTCAGCCCGATTAGTCGGTTCAATGGCATGGGCCAATTTACACGTTACAATTTTGTCGGCTGATTTCTTTTTCTGTTGGTGTTGCACGGGGTGAAAATCGGCCTTATCATTAAAAAATCTTTGGCATTTCCACAGATTTTTATAAACCGGGCCAATTTTCGTCCACACTCATTTTCTTTGTCAGCTTAGGAAACTAGCCTAAAGCTTTACAATGATAAACCTCGCTTGTCTTTTTGCAGAAACACCCATTTATTCTTGGATTTGAAGACAAGGAGGTTGATTTAGCTGGATGGCTTGCTAGTGTCCTGGAAGATTCAAGCTATCCCGGTACAGAAGTTTAAAAGGTTTTAATAAAATAGTCCTATATCAGCTTTATAGTTTTCAGAGACTCTCATGATTATATGTACATTTTTGTTTCTTGTAAAAATCAATTTGTCTCTGGTATTACTACATTTTACATTAAATACTGTGTACTGGTACATTGATAAAATAATACATAATTTTGTATAAAAAGTAAATACATCTTGCCGGGTGTAACCTTCATATCAATTCACTCACATGTATGACGGCATGTTCACATTATACAATTGATTATGATATCTTTCTTGTTCTGTTACAACTCAGTCCACTCTTGCAAGATAAATGCCGCATTCACACCAAGGCTTAAATACGTTTAAAAGCTGTTTAGTTAAACACAGTTTAAAATTGTTTCCTTTATAAAAGCTGCTTTCGTATTTTTGTTGACTACAGATTTAGCACAAATGAAAGCATAAAGTTAAAGTTTACTTGAATCCTATGTCAAAGCCAATAGTTCAGATTTCTGTTGCCAATTTTCATTTTGTTAAACCTGGTTTAATTAAACATGTTTTGTTGGTGTGAATGGGGCTTAAAAGTTGTGTAATCCATTGTACCGAAAAATATGGCGACTAGTACATTTGCCCATAATTCATATCGTACGAAATGCCTAAAAACACTCATACACACACAGAAAAGTTCTAAAAACTTTAAACCTAGCATACACAATTTTGTTAGTACAGGGACGAATTTTGTCCCCAAAAATCGCTTTCGATGTGCCTTTTGGCTGTGTTAGGTTTCGCAAGGTATTGTGGTAAAATGTACATCCACCATCTTTTCCGTAAAGTGGATTGGAATCTGCGGTGCAATTATCGGGCGAAATTGATCGATTTCACCTTCTAACTTAATTACAAATTTACAAGTCAATTTGTTTGAACTGTGATGTGAACGTAGCGGTTGTGTGCTCTGTGATTTTGATAAATTTTTAACAATTGTTAAATGGAAGCGCAAACCTTTTGAGTTGCAAAGCTGACAGAAGGGAGCTAATGCACGATGTCATATCGTAGAATTTAAGAGATACGATTAGCAAATATTTCGTTAAGAGGTTTTACGAACGTGATTTGGGATACTTTTAAGGTTCATGATTCAACCGACTTTCAAGGCAACCCCTTGGAAACACTTCTTTCATCTGTTCAATGTTTTGACCCATGAAGCCCAAATATCATCGTGCATTTTCTTGTTACTGTTCTGTATATACTACTTATGACACTAGTTTGGAGGATTTGTTTAAAGGCGCAGTGTCACATTTTTTTTTGTCACTTCGAATGGCCAAAAAACATATTTGTATCGACGGAATCATTAAAATAATGGTTCAGTTTTGTTAACAATAACCTCACTACTACACACAAACTAGTGTTAGTTATCTTTGGCCGCGGATGGCCAAGATTGAAATGGATTGAAACTTGAAAACATTGGCCAGTGTTTTCAAGTTCTTCTGGCGTATTAATTTGTAGAAATCGCTAAAAAATGACTAGTTTGTTCTTCACAGGAGAAATCACTTAATATTTTATTCTCGCTGCCCTAGGAACAATGTGATGTTAGCGAAAAGTTACCTTGTCAAATATTTGAGCAGCTTCGACAAAAACAGAGAAATCTCCGTGACATTGCTTCTTTAAACATCTTGGAGACAATTTCCTTTATTCTTGTGACATGTATGTTTGATAAGGTAACGCGAACACGCGCGAAAATTGCTTCCCGCCTCGCGTCTCCTCGCGGGAGGCAATTTTCGCGCGTGCTCGCGTGGTTCACTCGCTTTGCTTTCCTGAGAAATATATAAAGGGCTCCACGTAGCCTGGAGGGAAACCAGTTCACTATTAAAATTTCCTTTAGTTGCTCCTTTACCCCCGCACCTCATCCACATATCAGTTGAGGCCTTAGGATTGTTCGTGATTTTGAATGTGTAGGAAGTAAAAAACGATAGGTGATATATCAGTGAAATATTAATGTTGGTTAATTTTAACGCAGCTATATATTTCCGAGATTCATAAATGATAGCCTGCGTAGCTGGCGGAATTTTGGGCGAAGGCAAAGGTTGGGCGTACGAGCGGTGAAACCGCGAGGGGAATGGGGAAAAGGCGACGCCGCTCATGGCTTTGTGAACCTCACTATGAAAGCGAGGCTAAGTGCAAAACTTTTCATATGAAAATTAGTTTTGTTTGCATATGAATAAAAACTTATTTTCATAACAAAAACTTAGCACGTGGCCTCGCTTTCATCATGAGGCTCAAAGCAACTCGGAATGGTCTATTGAAGGAAAAATTACTTTCCAATAAAGGAAATTAACGCGAAAGAGGTGCTAGATATTCAAAATGAGGGAAATTAACGCGACTTACACAAAGAAACACAATTTGCTCAGACAAAAGGAACAAATTTATTTTAACACTGTGTCAAAATCCGAAATGCAAACAATGTTCGTGGAATCGCCCCTATGTATTGTTAGGCGATGGAATTTAGCCACTTCGAGTGTTCTTCGCAGTGTCCATGATACCGGCGGATTTCCACCGTGATAAAACAATGCTTTGTTTTCTTTCTGGAGTGTATCGAGAATTTGGGGCGATAATAATGGAAATTAAGGTCGCGGAAATTAACGTTAACAAAAATTAACGCGACTTAAATTAAGGTGAATTTTTAAAATTTGCGTTAATTTCATGAAGCGTTTATTTCCTATAAGGCACATGATTCCACCAGCTCCCCAGGCTAAGAGATTCAGTATAGAGTTAATGGTTGAATAATGACTGTTTATCCCATAGAGACATTTATGTTGTCAGGCCTAGTATACCGGCTGACGGTATAATAATGTTCATTTTTTACAGTTCTAAAATGCAATATATTCTTAATTTTATGAATTACTGATGTTATTTATTTTGAATAACAGTATAATGTCAAATAAATTTGATTCGATTTGTAGTCTTGTACTCGGTTGGTAACATTCACAGCTAATGCGTCGCTTTTCTTCAGAACCGAGGGGAGGAATCGACAGCAGCTAAAGCGACGGATATTTGGTTTATCAACAGAGTTGATAACTAAAAGTAAATTGGCCACTGTAAAGAGATTAGCGTTATTCGACGAAGGGCTAACGCTCGAGACTTCGGCACTGGAATCTCTTTACCTTAAGATACCAACTCGAGCAAGTTCTCTGTTAGGTCAGCCGCGAGAGGATTTTGCACCACCCAGGCCCAATCCTCTCGCGGCTGACCTATAAACCAAACATTCGTTTCCTCTCCCCACCCACGTAGCATCACAGTTTCTTTAGACTACTCCCACGGCCCCCATCTCGCAGCTCAAGAGCGGAATTACGCTGATGATTACGAAGGAAATTCATAAGGCAACCTATACATAACCTATTTAACATAGGAAAAAGCCCTGATTGAGCAATGAAAAAGGAAACACAATAGTCACCATAGTATTCCTAATTAGCTTTCCTTTTAGTATTCTTTTGTTTGCTTTCAAATTTGCCTTACTGCCCTCGTTCAAGGTAAACTATTCTTTTGATATTTGAGCTTTAGAACGAGGTAGGAAGGGCTGATTTGAATACGAACAAAAGAACATTAAAATGATAGCCATTTTGGAATAATGTACATTCGCTCTACGTTTACTGCATAGTTGTACTCTGTAGACACACGGTATTAAGTATGAATCACAGCTCTGCCTCTTCACCTGTTGTGTATATTTCGAGGAAGGAAACCTTCAGCGCCAGCCATAGGGTTCTCAATCCAGACCTCAGTACGGACGAAAATGAATTCCTGTTTGGAAAATGCACAAATCGTAATGGTCATGGACATAACCACAAGGTTAAAGTCACTTTACCTGGGAAACAAGCCTCCTAAGACCTCAATGGTGATGCATGTGGGAAAACTGACAGAGCACTTGAGGTCAGTGATTGATCCCCTAGATCACAAAAATCTTGATCTGGATATTCCTTACTTTAAATCTGCGATGAGCGCAGGTGAGAATCTTTCAGTGTATATATAGAATGAGATGGAGAAGCTGCTACCCAAAGGCCTTTTGTACGAGGTGAAAGTGGCCAAGACCGACAACAACCACTTAACTTACAGTGGAGAGATCGAAACAAAGGCGACATCACCCTGAATAAAACAGAGAGCTACGTTGGACGACAGTGATCCCAGAACTTTTTTTTTTTTTGAAAGACTAACTTGGTTGTGAAATTAGAACAAGCAACTTCAAAAGGTAACTTGTTTCTGGAAGACAATTACTGTCTGTCGTTGCTCCCAATGTTGTGTAAAAATGTCGTTATATCCTGACCTTAATAAGTTGTGTTGTTCTGTTCAGTTCAGCGTGTATTTTAATCAAAAGTAAACATAGTTTGTCCAGTAGCTTGGTCTGGTTGTTGTTCTACACGTTTCACGGCTCATCAAGTTTCCTGTACATCTCGGGAGTCGGTAGGCTAATGTGGTGAAAAGGTAGAAAAGTGACGCTTTAAAAAAAATACAAGGGTTCTTTTTTAAACAAGTGCGACGAATAATCCCAAAGCTAACGATTGTTTTATTAGCCATCATGAAAACGTAGATTCATTATGTTACCCAGCCTGGTCTCTTACCGTTTCTGCATCTGTGTGCCTCGCAGTAGAATCAGCGCTTTCTCTGAGCGATAAATGTAGTAGTGGCGATGCTTACTTTTCTTACCTGTTCCGTTTTAGATTGTTCGTTTTCTAAACCATCGTTCGCCAATTTGTATAACTGCTCCTCTTTTAGTCGCTCTAGTTTGCACGAAATAGATTTCAGTATTTTTCTCATTTTGTATTTCACATTGAAAAATTGTGATCATCTGAGCAAATGGATCTCACCCATAATGTAAGCAAATGCCTTAATATTTTCTCACCGGCTCAATGTCTGGAATTCAAGCCAACATATTAATAGTTTACCTACCCCACCCCCTTTGTATACCCACGAACTGACCGAAAACCTGCGAGACGCTAGCCTCCCACGCAGTCATGGGGACAAGGGTAATGCGTGTCCCATAAAAACGACTGACCGCGTAGGACTTAGATTGCTTTCCATTTACCAGAACTGGGAGTCCACACCGGCTAGTCTGTAAATCAAATGCGTCATTTTAAACGGATGGTGCTGGAAAATCTTTAAAAATAATCACGCCTAAAATGGTACGTGCTATTTTGAAGAAATTCGAAGGACTAGCATAAAACTTATTATTTCAAATTGGTACATTCCGTTTACGAACGGAATGGTCTGGCCGAGCAGTTCTGACAAAAAGCGTCCTTACTCAAAAGCTTTTTACCTAAACGTGCTACCCACGCTCCCGGGTGACGGGGTTGGGGTGGCTTCGCCCAGGAGCGTTCAGATATACAGGCAACTTACGCGAAATCACCAGGCAAGGAATCGTAAAATAACCATGATTGACAAAATAGCGTCCAGTTTAGTTATCGACACCAGTCACATCTTCATATCGTAAGGAGACATGCGTAAACTGAGAAAGCGCGAGATGCATAGAAAGAAAGAACTAGATTTACGTATACCATAGAACAGAAAGTGTTGTAAAACTAAAGCTTAAGTGAAAAAAAAAATACTCTGGCCTATCACAATAAACGTAAGCAAACAAACAAACCAATCAGAACTCGAAGAAAATAAATGCTACCAGCGCCAGCGGCGGGAAAACGCGCGCAAGCAAGTCACTATTGTTTCTCAGGTTTTGCTTCTCATTGGTTGAGAAAGTGACGCGAGCGGGTTTGCCAACCAATCACGGACCATAATAAAGCAAACCCAAACCAAAACCGAATTGCTTTTGTCGTCAACTGAAAACCGCTCTTAGTTCACAAGAACTTAGTATTAAATATAAAGACAAATAATTCGTCTTCTTTGAAGTTCTGTTTTCACACTATAAGACGGATAATTCGTCAGACAAGTTTTCCGTCAAGACGGAAGGACTCTCACAACGGCCATGCTTGCAAGAAAATGTATTAAGTCGCTTTTTGAATGACTTGAAGACCAGATTTTACTGACAAATGGATAAGGGTGTTAGTTTCTATAGGAACTGTGGTACTGCGTCAATGGGAAGTGGAAACGAATGTTTGGTTTTGTCAACAGAGTTGATAAGACGTTTCGAGCGTTAGCCTTTCATTAGAGCGAATTAAAGGGATATTAAACGCTCGTAGCGTCAGCACTCGAACCTCTCTAGTGCGGTGGCCGTAATTCGTCAGCTCAACTCTTTATCAACTCTGTTGACAAAACCAAACGAAGATTTTGCTGAGCCGTACAAAAATTCATGAAAACCATACCGACATTAAATTTGCCTTCTTAAAAGTGAAGCCAATATAGGACACCTCACTGAACAAACACCGTCCAATCCATGGTTTTTTAAAACTCACCAAAGCAAGATTGTTCCATAGAACTTTTATTATAAAATCCAGAAACAATTTCCTTTGACAAGGAAAAGATTACAATCATTTTTTTAAAAAAACAAAAAATTACCCTAGAGCTGCCGGAGTGTGCTATACTTAACTAAGGTTATCCTAGCCTAAATGGACAAGCAAGCGAGTTTAAGACTCTAAAAAACTGTTTGATAATTGTAATCCTGTTACGATTAGTAGCATCAAATATCGTTGAAAAAATGACAGTTTTCTCTTATTTGACAGTTCTAATGTCTGATGATTGCTGGTTATAACTCCCTACCTCACCCCCAGGGGGTACTCCTTTATACAAGCTATATTAGGTATGTGCGGCTCCACAACCTCGTTACGAGGTTGGCGGCCCCAAAGATTATGGTTTTTGAGCCGGTTTAGTCTGAAATAGGGTTTGGATTCTAGGAACCAGGTCTGAAAATTGGTTTGAATTTTAGGGGTCAGGCGTGCGTTTCTTTCCAGTTGCGAAACGCACGCCAGGTCTGAAAAAGGGTCAGGGTTTGAAGAATCGAGTTGCACACCCCACCAAAAATTTCCAGGAATACCCACTCCTCCCCCCCAGTCCGGAATCTACCCCCGTTTCTCCGGTTATGGGCGCGCACTTTAAGTTGGTAACAACGTATATTACAATTAAGTCCACCAAGGCTGAAAAACGGTTCTCTGTACAATATTCCGTTCTCATTCACTAAATACCACTTTTGATGCTCAACAAAGGTTCTGTTATAATATATCTAACGATTTTTACTTCGTTAGAAATCGAATTTTCCGCGCCTTGAGCGTAGTTACTGTTGGTAACAACCAGAAAAATCGAATATGTCAACACAACTGACCCGCAGTGGTCTGAGTAAGGCGCCCGTAATTTAATGCTATTCAAACTGCTTGAGAATTCCACAGGAACTGAGCAGAAATGTAAACATTAAATCAACATGCATATTATGCAATTTCACTTTTCAGCAAGCAGCACAACATGACCATGGTGTATTCGCGTTATCGGGTAAACTACGATTACTCCCTTATTTTTCTTAGGGATAGTAAAGCGCGCGCAAAACTTGCCTCCCGCGAGAAGACGCGCGTGTGCGAGCGGGGGGAAGCGGAAAATAAGACAAATTGAAAGGACTACTCCTAGTCTGACTATCAAGAAGATTGCTGAGTCGAAACTGAATACACTATTAGTAATTAACCCAAACTACTTATGTCTCATGATTGTCCATGACATGGGCGACAAACTTATATCGTACATCACAAACATGACTCTGATGGTCAAATCTTCCACTCGGCATGTCAGGTACTCTTGTCCAGCAGTTCTCCTCAGGAATGTAACATTCCACGGATTTCAATCCAGGCCCCTCTCTTTCACTCACTCCCCCAATGATATAAACTCTCCCAGCATGCACTGCGGCGGAATGTTTCATCCGGGAAACCTGCATTGGCGGAATCTGCTGCCATCTGTCAAGTTTTGTGTCGTAAACTTCGCAAGAACTCAGCACATTTTGCCCGTCACAGCCTCCAAAGATGAAGATTTGATCATTCAACGACACTGCTGCAGCCGAAAGTCGTCTTTCGTTCATAGGTTGAACGAAGGTCCAAACATCTGAGAATAGAATGGAAGACAGGGAAACATGACAAATGATCATGGATAAGATATTCCCCCGGCCACTTTTACATTGCAGGTCAAATATCAAAAACAGAACAAAACAAAAAGAAAAGAAAACGAAAGCTAGCAGCCCATGAGTTATCCCGAAAGGATACGTCACCTGATGGTTTAATTCTTAGTTGCTTAAACTCAAAATGTTTGAACCAGTAATCCACATTTCTCGCTTAGTGTTTCAAAACAAAAACAAAAACAAAAAGAACATAGTTTAACAATTCAAAGCCTGCAATACCATTACACATTGCTACAGTGAAGATCCAGGGACCGAGTACTATTTCTTAACAACAGTCTATTGTTAGTCCAACAAAAGTCTTGGTTAACAAACATTACACTGGATACATCTTAACTTACGTGGGCTTCGTAAATCTAGCGTCAGATGCCATTGATGGAGTCTTATTCTATCTCACAAATTATTAATATATAAACGAATAAAGGTTTAGGGCGCTTATTTCAGACTGAACTCCCGTGAGGTGTCGTGACTATAATCAAAAGGCAATGATAGACAAGTCACTTCTACAGTACTTGGCCTGTATTCTTAAAATATCTGGTATTAACTCTCCCCATGAGCCCCCCAAGGCATCAAATTCAATTTTGACCTTCAAAACTGACCTTCATTACTGATCTGGGGGGGGGGGGGGGAGGTTTTTACCGTTAGCAAGGCGTTTACTCGAGTAAATATGGTAAGCTAGCAAAAGGTAAAAGTCACTTTTCAGACAGATAAACAAATTTGTCGCATTTAGACAAGAAAAAGACAAAGGGAGGACTTGGGGGAAACCGTTGCGCTAGGCAAGGGGGGATTCAACAACAGCCTTTATTGAGTCGAAGCCACATTGGTGAGAGGCGAGTGCTCTCAGCATCACGCTATCTGCCATCCTTCGTTGTTCTCATTGACATTCTGTTTTATCAATCACAGCAAATGATTTCAAAGTTCAGTGTTCTGTAGTTCCATAATCATCGGTTTTCTCCTCATATATTGTAGTGATAACAAGATTTACATATTCAAGAATTTTTAACTAACCTTTTGCCATATCGTAGCGTTCAACGCTTCGAATTCCGCCTGAGCTGTCACGAGTGTTTGGAGTTTGAAATCCACCAATAGCATACGCGTGGTTTCCTGACGTCACCAAACAATGTCCTGCTCTGGGAAGTGACAGTGACGCAAGTTTGACAACGTTTGAGGAGTCGTCTCTTAATTCAACAGAGCAAACACAGGACGTACAGCTGTTGGTTTTAGAGTCCACTCCTCCTACAAGCAGAACACTGCTACCAGCGGAGGCTGCGCCGAATGAATCAATCTCCAAATCACATACGGCTGGCTGGTGAGGGACTGGGGCCCAGGAATTGGTTTGACCACGGAATATCTCCACGAAAGGTATGATGGGATCTCTGACGCAAACGTCTCTCAAGCCACCAATGACGAAGAGACTTTCCTTAGAATCCACCACTTGATGCCTGAAAGAATTTTTTAAGCATAGATGAGTTTAACAAAAGAACAAATGCGCCGCTCAAATGAATACTGGCATGTGGAAATTATCTGCCTTCGCGCCGAAACTTTCGTGAAACTAAATTTTGCGATTTTCACGTTAACAAAGAGCAAAAGTTAAGAGTCAAGAAACCTAGCTCTTTCTAATGCAATGCCAAATTATCGATAAATTGAGATAATATTAAAAACGCTTCCTTAAACAGATTTCCTGAAAATTGGCGAACAAATCCAATAACGACACTTAGTCTTGATTTGTTCCATTATCGTTAGCCTTAAACTTATGCATTTTTAATAGAGTGCTACCGCAAACTTTGGTTTTGAGATTAACGGTTTAAAACATTACTTAGAACCGACAAAAAAAGTTATCCATCGAAATAAGGTAACTTTGTTCAGAATTCTCTGGCAATATTTACAGTATCAATTGCAAGTAGCCTACTCAAAAATACGTCCTAAAGGAAAAGGCAGTGATAATAAGCAAACAAAATATTACATTACCTCCATCGGGGAATTTTCATGTTTGACAGTTCGGTCCATTCATTCACCGCAGGAATAAAACAACACACAGTGTTGAGAATTGCTGAACCATCGCATCCACCTGTAACCGCAATCACTTCAACGCTACTGTAGGATTTTCTTGCAGTAATTTTCCTACTTTGCTGATTATAGGGCCATATTTCTTTGCTGGCTGGCCAAGATAGTCCCTTTGGCAGATTTAATTTGTCCTGAACGCAAGATGAACGAATAAACGGCAGCCGAATCAACCGCAAAAGTTCATTCATATAGCGTTCTCTCCCTTCCAGGTCGTATTTTATCCAATCCATCATGATTTCAAAGATTTGTTCTTCGTTCTCGATCTGAATATCGTCACTCGAGAAAAACTTGACGACATCTTCCTTGCCTAGCTTCATGAACTCGTCTGTTTTGGCAAGTTCGGTGAACTTTCGATTGATATATTTTGTGACCGCTTGACTCAGACTGCCACAAGAAAACGCATCAGCAATCGAAAGAATTGCAAAGCAGTTTTCTAAGTTGACGATACTTTCTAGGAATTGGCAACAGGCTTTCTTGACTTTCTCTACAAAAAGAAAATTAGACGCCTCCAGTAACTCAAACACATTTTCAAAATGGATCTGAATTTGTCCTGTGTACATGAATTCCAGAAGGCTTTTCATGGCTGAAGCGCTGACGCTATTAACACAAGCTGTTGTTTTATCTTTCTCCAGCATTTCTGTAGTGAACAAGGCCAGAAAGAAGCTGCTGTTAGCTGCAAGAACGCCTTTATGAGCAGGAAATTCCTCGCCATCTACTATCAAATTAACGTCACACAATATTCTCGAATGCCTTTGCGCGTTCAAAAGTTTTAAAGTGTCGTTATGGCCGGTTTGAAGATTAAGGCATGACTTGCGTTGGTCTTGAACAAGACCCATGTTTCAACTGCATGGGCGAGTACAACTGAGATGACTCAATTTCGGCTCTTGTATCTTATAAGTACCCAACGCAAGTGCTTGCGGATTATATAGATTTCTGCTCCAATGAGTTAAATCTGTTAAGTCTTCCTATTGTAAACAAGCCACTCGTAACCGATATTAGCATGGGGTGCGGAATAAAGCGTGCGTGCGCAAGATATAATATATTTTAATCACTTAAAAGTATAGGACATTGACACTTGGCAGTCATTCTCGAAAAAAAAATCCCATTAAAAGTCTTTCCCAAAATTATAAGCAACAGTTTTTCTCTAGTCCGCAATGATAATTGTTTTCCTATAATGTTTCTAGTTACAGGTGGTTACCCAGTTATGCGGAACTCGAGTGATTTGCGTCAATATTCGACGTCTGCCAGTAGAAAGCACCACTCTTTTTTCAATTTAGTCATAAGCGGATTTATAAAGACCTTTTATAAATATAGTTCGACAAACTTTTTTGGGACCAGCTAGGCAAGGTCCTTTGGCACTCTTACCAGAGACGTTAGAAACTTGAAACTTCAACAGTTGGCCTAGTGCTAAAATTTGAATTTTCAAGATTTGGCAGATTTGGCTTGTAGCCGAATTTTGCAATTTCCGAAGTTTGGCAAACAGAATTTGCCATGCAGAAGTTAAAAATGTCAATATTTGGTAGGCGGCAGAGTTCTGCATGTCAAATTTCGACATCTCAACGGATTCTTCATGTCAAACTCTGACGGGAAACAGGTTATCCGAGCATAACTTACTCCCATGTTTCACCCACAATATTTGTATTAAATTATTATTAACATTAATCTGCAAAAAGGGCATTTGGCATGGAGTAAAACGGTTTACTACACAAGTAAAGTTATGCATTGGAATTAACGTTAACTTCAACAAAACACTACTGGCAGTGGAATCCCGGTATAATCATGCCCACCCAATGAAACTAAGGAACCATTCCCACTGCCTACACGACCTAACGATGCAGAGGAACCGGAAGTTACACGGACATAACTACATCCTACCACACGCAGAACAGAACGGCTCATATATAAATAGATGCGTTTTCCAATTTTTGTAACTTTGATTTAGCTGTAGATTTTTTTACTATTCTTGGTTATTGTTAACTTACATGTATGGTGTAAGTATGTACCGATTTCTATCTAATAAAGCCGACTACTTACTTCGTTTCGGTTGCTGAATAAACAGTACAGTACCGCCTTAAAAAATCTGAGTGGTTACATTGTGAAGAAATACTGGCGTTTTCTTAAGCGAAACGTTTCCTCAAACTTTCGCAGCCTGGAATTGAAAAAAACTAATCCCTTTTGGTTTCCGTTTTGGGTCCTTTACAGTAGTCAAAAAGGCCTGCAGCTAGCATTTTCGAAAAGCCAACCAACACTGAGTAGCTCGTGAATTCGGATAATAAGATTTCGTTCCCTAAATTTTTCAGTCCGGGCAGATCGAAATGTGTTAAATTACATAAATTTGCATTCTGAACTGAAGGCCATAATGTTCTGATAATGTTATGGTTAGTTGCCTCTTTATAATAAACGATGTCATTCGGTCCGACCAAACTGTTACAGTAAAATGTTTAGATGGAACAGAATCCCGATATAACGAAACCCGGCATGCTGAAATCCCCATAATTACGAACGCAAACCAAGAGTTCAAACTAGTAAAACGCGGCTGAATTAAGTTGTATGCGTGGACAGCGATTCCAATGACAGTGAATTTCTGTCAACATCCTGTTATTTGCTGTCATCCATTAAAATAAGATCTACCTCCATGTTTATATTCATCTTGTCAGTCTCATCTGAGATATGCCAACTTCTCAAAAATTATGAAAATTATTTATTCGTCAAACCGCGATATAATTGACGAAGTACTGGTCGTCTTATAGCTTGCCGCCAGCAAATTCGTTATGGTGGGGATCATGAAACCCCCTTGTATAACAAACACATTTTCCCATGCAGCAACTCTTATTGAATTTTCATCCCTCCTCGTTACAGTTATGATAAAGAGTTTTATTGCATACATCATGCTTTTTTCATATTTTCGTTTTTTGAAATGTGTAAGTAATATTACATTTACGTTCTTCATTGAGAAAAGTTCTTGAAGAAAACTTACGCGTTTCTTGGGCCATCCGCAACGTTACTTCATACGCACGAAGCTTGATGCTCAACAAAAACATATATATAACTTCAATGACATTTGGTGGACGTTTATTGCGTGCCGCAGAATTCAAACTCGTCAGGCCTCCTGATTTCTAACGCAATTAAGACTTTTGGCTAACTGCTGGTAAATCGTGCCATCAAATGATATAGAAGATGTTCTATTAAAAGAGCTCCTCGCCCCATTTGCGTGAATCCGGTCGCATCAAAGCATGCTTCTGGCTGTCTCCATGCGGTATAGTTCGGTAATATACTTAAGCTTCTAACTGAAAAGTCTAATTGATTTTATGAACACCTTCCTATTCAAAAATAGCCACGGTTTTCGAAGGAAAAGTGGAAAAAAAACCCCAAACCACCATTTCATGATCTTCTGGTAATTTATTGATGGCCTTAGGTCACCTTCCGCTGCTTAAGTAATTTCTGAGTAAAACATGCTCGCTTAACAGTCGAAAGATGTTTTTGTTACATCGCTTTTTTTTATCTATCGTTTGAAAGTAATCTTAGTTAATGGTTCAAGAGAGGAACGAATTTGACCATGCAGGCTTTTAACGTGATAAGGATTAAAAGGCACTTAACTATTGCCACGAGGCTACGCGCCAATATATTTTATCCAACTTTTGTTCTTGGACATGTACGTGACTGTGTTTCACAACTACTCAAGGTCAGTATTATTATGGAAAGTAATCCCTCATAACTCATTGACAAAATGAAAACAGAATGTTCGAATGCATTTCGAGAAGTATACAGTCGAGTACGTTTCAAAACTATTAGAAACTCTAAATAAACTACGGTGCCGTGTCGGTGGGGGAGTAAATACCGAAGTATTTTGGTGCGGTTTATGACAATACGGGGAAAGCAGATCTTTGCGAGGGCTATTGAAATCCAAAAAGAAAATTGGGGGTAACCACGCATTTTTTAGAGCTAATTTAGCAACAATTGTTCCAAAAAACAGTAAAATACAAAGCAATGTATGGCGTTTTTTTCCAAACTAAAGCTTTATTATCTATGAAAAATGCATGGTTAGCCCCAATTTTTTTTCTTGGATACCAAGAGCACTTAATAAGTTCTGCTTTCTCTGCATAGTTTTAGACTGCGCAAAAATATCCATGTATTAGTAGACACCACCCGAGCACAGAACGTATGCGCGGTAACAAAAGTAGGCACCGTCTTTAATTTGGCCCTCTTATTTTTCGAGCAGAGCAGACGTCAGGTTTCGAGCGTTAACCGATGTCAGAACCTCTAACGAAGGACAATAAACGCTCTAAACGTCAGCTTTTGAATCTCTAAACGGTGGCAAAATCACCTTATTAAGTATGTTAATAAAACTAAATGTACAAATACCAAATGAAACTGACGAGGCTCGGATTCTTCGAAGATCAGTGGATAAACCACTACCCAGCGGTCGAAATTGTACTGGTCGATTTCTCCAAAGGATGGAGTTGAATGTTTCTCGTCAAATATTTTCTTTTCGTTTCAGTTTTTCCTGTGTAGCAAGAGAGTAGCACTCGTTGCCTACACCATCGCGGAAATCAAGCGATCGGATAATATTGTTCTTTAAACATACTGCTCTTACGGAAAAGCTGTAAAGTATTTTAATAAAAATGTTTAAATACTTAATTTTGCCACGAGCGCACGATAGATGACATGATAGATAGCCAACGAGGCGTATAGCATCTTGTACCCAACAAGCGCGAGTGGAAAAATGGTTTCATTAAAAAGAAAACTAAGAATTGTTATATCTGGGTGATCTCATTTGGCAAAATAGACCAGGAGATTTCTTGTGTACGAGCGCCCGTTGGATTGGCGGAACTTACGCAACGGCAACGTCACTTGAAAATATAACTTCATTTTGTTTGTGCTACTTCGCGATTATTTCAACTCACTCAACTTGAGAAAGAACGGCGAACTACCCAGAAACCTAATTAAAAAAAAAATGGAAAAAATAAAATAAAAATTTACCGTCGTGTGCTCACGTTCTCTTCAAAACCTTGCATCTGGTCATTTCACGTTGTTGTTTTGCTGATGAAATATACCAAAATTTAAAACGCACGTGTAGAGCGATTCTTTTTGCTTATTGAACCTATTGTTTTGCGGCGTTGTGATTGCCGTCGTCATTGCTTAAGTTCCTTAACTTCTCCACAACCGCGATCCTTTTGGCCAGCGCCACAATTAAGGATTGCGGCTCTGGGGCCCGTTTCTCGAAAGTCCCGTTAACTTACCGGGCCCGATAAGTGATTTTCGTGATGTTTCTTAACAGAAGTCAATTTTTGTTAGCTTTCAATACTAAATTTTAATATCTTATAATTCTATGGTAACATTGGCCAAGTACCATGTCTGTAATCACTGTGTAAATGGCGAAAAAACATTTAAAAATATACTTATCGGGCCCGGTAAGTTAGCGGGACTTTCGATAAACGGGTCCCTGGAGACGAGAATGTGGTGGTTCATGACCAAGATCAAGGCTCAGCATAGAAGTGTGTTAAACTAGTGACATGCACTAGCCTATTACTGTAGAAATCAGTACGCCGGATGTGTCAGCGCACGGGCATTATGCCAGGGTTGTCGCTAAGCGCCGGCTGCCGGCGAAATTCGCCGGCTGGGAAAGAGGTCATCGCCGTCTGAATTTTGGGTGGCAAGCACTCGGTTAAAAGGGCAATGAACAGTTCCCTAGTTACCCACAAGCAATTGTTCGATTTAGAATAATATATTTTAAGTGGAAAGGTTGAATAAACTCCTGACTACCTTGAGTATCGATGCCATAAAGTAATTGAAATAAAGTCTTGTTTTGAGAACTTGTTTACCGTGTCCTCTTTCCGTTTTCTGCGTCCGCCATCTTGTCAACTCGAAGCCTGGTAGCCCACGCATTCAAGGCGTTCCGAAAGATTGGGAACGAGTTTGTTACCAGGTATTTGTGTCAGATCGGAGAAAAAAGAAGTCTTTCTCTGTAGCATGACAGAGAAAAAAACATGAAGGAACTTCTTCGTAATGTTTTAATACAGCTTTTAATTAGTTAAATTTTATTGCTTATAACATGTTTATGCTCATGAATAGCAAGAAGAACTGTGCAAACGGAGGAACAACTCAACAAACCAGAAACCAAAAACCAGAAACGTAAACGGTCCGCCGAGTGCTCGCCGGCGAAAACGAACGAACGAGAAACCGAGTGGACGAACCCGCGAAACTGATGAACAGCTGAACGACCGAGTGGACAGCTCTTTTGTTTGCAGTTCTAAGCGTTTCAAGAATCGATTTTCTGATATTCTAGTGCAAACTTAAAAGCACTTATCTTTTCGGAACGAATGGAAAGCGATGTAGCTTTCGTTTTCATTACTTTAATGTTAAGTAAATGTTGAAAATCTTACGCACGTATTTTCATTTTTAATGTTAGAGTATACACGGCATTCATGAAAAACGGGTTTTAGTTAGATTAGATTAGTTGTAGTTAGGTTTTGAATTTTGTTTAGGAGAGTTAGGTTATTTCTAATTTTTATACTCCTGATGGATTTTACCGTGTTTAAATAAAGAACTATTCTTCCAGTGAGCTCACCAAAAAGAGAATCAAGAAAACAGCATAGATTGACGAACTGAAGTAAAACAAACGGCACTGTCTGCTCAGAAGCCAGGTCTGTCATTCTCCTTAGGGGCACAGTGAACAGACCTGGTAGAGAGTTCAAGGAACGCCAAACAACGAAACCCACACAAAGGAAATATGGAAACGTCAAAGTGAGGGAGAAAATTTTGAATAAATTCAAGGTGAATCTCTGTACCACACGTTTCAAACTGCGGCACCACACCTAACCTTCTCTTTAATGGTTGTTTCTTTTTTCATAAAAGAGCCCCTAGATTTCACCAGAGTGCACCAAATTGAATTAAAATTTTCAAAATTTCCTGGGGAGGCCCCCCAGACCCCCCTAATAGGAGGGGGCGACCCCCTCCCATACCTACCCCTCTGTCGGCTACGCCGACGGCAGAAGGCACTTCGCACGTTCTTTAGCCGGCTCAATTTCTCAGCTAACCGGCAGACAAATTTCTTAGCTACAACCCTGGGCATTTCTTGTCATCAAAAGTCTTGTCAGCATTTTCAAAGGCGGGGCAGCTCTGGTGTACGTTGTCGACTATCATAACTGAGGAAATTCAGCTCAAAATGCACACCAAATAAGAGGGTTTTAATAGCCAACTTATTTTGTAATCAATATATTTCTATTTCAATATACTCTTTTCTTGTACTTTCAATATAGATATAAATCGTAATGAGGAACGAACGTGAACATTAAGACATTGTATTAAGGGTGTTGCGATCAATACGAATTTTTGTACAAAAATATAATTTTCCACTTATGCAATGATTATCTCAAAACGAACTTAGCCTAAATCTCGCATCTTTGAGCTGCAAAATGACCATAAACGTTGATGCCTTTAATTTCGTATTTTGTTGTTGTTGTTTTTTCTTTCTTTCTTTCTTTTTTTTTTTTTTTTGGCTTTGTACAAAAGACAAATACTAACCACATGGTTTAAAATTTTACACTAACGAAACGAAATTATTTGACCGAAGCTGTTCGAATCTTGAAAACATATATCTACCACTCAAGAAATGACACGAAATCCGGCGACTAAATAAATAAATACAGTTTCCACAAATTTAAATAAAACTCAAACAGGACCTTGCCTGCACATAAAAGGAGAAAAAGAAAAACATTGCTGTATAATGTTTCGTTATATTCACTATAAAAAATATGAATGGCGAAACATGACGAGTGACTAAACATGAATAACAGAAAACTAAGTATTAACAGTGCATGTGCCCAGAAGACTCACTCTATTTTAACACCCAGGGAAATAACAAAATTGTTCCAGAAGTTAAGAAATCATTATATAATCATCTCTAAGTGAGCAAGTCGTTTCGTGAAAATAGCACATTTCCTTGATTTTCAGCAAAGCGGCTGTAAACCATTTAAATTCTCTAATCTTTTTCTTCCCATGTAGACAGGATATGAAGCTCAAAAATGGCGCTCTATTCCCCAGTTCTGTCTGCTTGACAGGGTATCGGTAAAACGCTGGGTTCACAAACGACACAGTTCATATGCCAGTGGTAGAACGGCAGCATTCCAGACGACTGGATCATTAAAGTGACCAGGAACGATCCACAGCCCTTCTCTTGAAGTCGTCTGGTTTTGTCTTGACGCAAACGCCAAAGCTTTCTTTTTCTTGCGACGATGCTTGAAGCTAACTACTGCTCAGTGGATGCTGCCACCCAAGTGGAGCATTGCTGAAGGGTGGCCAATGCACGGTCCAGCTGTGAGCACCCCTGAATAAGCCCCATCCTGAGGAAAAAATAGGAACCAAATACTAATAATAAATATAATAATAAAAATACTAGTTATTATCAAAGATTGGGGAGTGCGTTCGATGATCTCGATCCCAGGCTCTCTCTCCTTTGCCAAGTTGGTGATGATGTCATCTGCCCCTGCAAAATCTGCGGGGGATGCCAGATGTGCGTCGTAAGATCAATTGATTAGTTGATTGTCCCATACAAACTCGACTCCAATCAGTATTAGGAGTGCGTTCTTTCTACGTTGAACTCTATTAAGGCAAAACTACTAATAAGCTAAACTTTCCTCTTTCCCAGCCCTACGCGCTTATTGAGAAAAGCGAGCTCAGCTAAAGGCCTGGCAGAAAATGGCAAATCCTTTAAAACATACTGACTGTCATAAAAACACAAAACGTTCCCATATTCGCCAATTGTGAGGGGCTCTTTTTCATTATCCCACAAGTAAGTGAAAAGCAGATTACCTGTCGCCCAAACTGCAAACATACCTGGCGTTTGAGTCTCTTGCGAATCTCACCAAATCAACCACTGTCACGTTTGTGTTCGTAGACAAAATCTAAAAAGAAACCAAATCACTAGCTTCGTGTCAAAAAGTAGAAATACCATAACCACCTGTTATTCCTCCATAAAAATCTTCACCTTCCACTAAACTTTGATTTCAAGAGAACTGTATTTAGTTTGGCCTGTGACGGTTCACTTCTGCAGAGACCAGCAAATTAAAATTAAAAACGTTCTTAACTTTCGCTCTTATCGCAAGGACGTCCTCAGAAAAAATGAATAAATTTCCTCGCGGCTAATTTGTCACGTGACTCTTTGGGCCACGTGGCCAAATATTGTTCCAAACATGCGACATACTCTCGAGTTCCCGGATGTTGAACATGAAGCTGAATATAAGAACGTAAAATATGGTCATCCGGGTGATGTAGTCCTCACAAGGGCCGTTTGAGGTGACATTGACGTTCACTGTCGCATTTCTCACCTGTTGAAAAAACTGCATTATTGCTTGTAAGAGCATTTCAAACAACTGGAGATTTCCCGTCTCAATTCCCTTGTGCTCCTGAAGGACGCTTTAAAACAAAATAAAACAGAAGAAATTTAGCGAGAAGAAAGAATACGCACATGAGAAAGAAAACAAACAAGGCGAGAACAGTAACAACTACAACAACAACAACAACAACAACAATGAACAAACACTGAAAACAAATCCAACCATTGTTAGGTATAAAGTAATAGGAATGAGTAGATTTATTGCTGAGAGAAACAACCTTGTCAGACAAAGCATGAAGTAAAATGCACTTAAATCTTACAGGAAATTTTCAAGAGTAGGTGACAGTTCAGATTTTGCAACATAGAGGAAACTTCATTGTATTTATTCCAACAGACTATGGAGGCCTCCTCGTACTAATACCAGCAGAAATGGGCTCGGTTCGTCTCGTGTTCGCATGAAAACCGTCCAACTGTAAAACACAGCAGTGAATATGGGGAAAAAATATTTTACACTGGATACCTCTGAATTGCGGTGACCACAAGTGCCAAACATGAACACAGTCGGCCCAAGAACTGAATGGCTTCCTCTCTTGTGGGCTTGGGGAGGTCTCCAAGGAAATCAGGCACGGGATGAGGAAATCCTACACCGCTGAAGATCTGGGCACTGCAATGATAACCATTAACAATACTGGTGTGACAGTGTTCACACACCACCCTCTGAAAACTGTTTTGTCAGTGCACATGAGTTCATTTATGCAGCTTTGTAAAACGTTATGTCCATTTCAATACAATTTCAACAAATTTGCGTCCAGCCTTTATTCAAATTTCCTGCTCTCGTTTTTTCAGCCTACACTATTATGTAGAACAACCCTTTAAACACAGCTTAGCTAAAAAGAAGCACTAAAATCTCCCTTTGGTTTTACAAAGCTTGAAAGCAACTTGATGTTCCATTCAGCAAGCACGTATAAAATAATGCCAAGTGGAAAATAAATCGCCTGTACCGGGTCAACAACTGTCTGTTCCAGTAGGGTTGTACCTGTTGTACGCTCTATTTTCACTGGACCCTGATAACCTGCTGCAGCTCAATTGTTTTTATGTCTAAGCATATTGTTTTGTTGTTTCTTCTTGTGTTCTCTCGTCCAATAATGTGAGAGGCTACAAACGATGAACGTCGCCAACCCTATGCATAAGTTAGCTCAATGCTCCTGAAAGACTCCATTGGATAGGTTCATTAGAGTATTATATTCATGTGTGGTGTGGCACCTGCAACAATTTTATTTTGTACAACTTTCGTCTACTGCATGTAAACATAACAACCACTCTATTGCTAACAATCAAAAGTGAAACTGCCCTGACCAGTAACCAATCAGCAAAGTGCCTCCATATGCAACTGTATACTACTTCACTTAGGGAGTATATTTTGTCTCACCTGAATTGGTTGACAGCATTCCATATTGTCTCAAATGTTGACAATACTAAAGCATGAGGATTGCCGGCCTGAGCTGTGTTAATCTCATACACACTAGAACCCACTTCTGAGCCTTCCTCGTTCTTCCCTGAAGAATTCTGCAAATGTGGAAAAATACAAAGCCGCAACAACCAACCGATTCAACACTAAAACTACTAACTAGTTCAACATTACTACTGCCAAAGTTCAGCACTGACCTAACCCATTTCAACTTAAACTAGTTCAACAAATTTCAAGATAACGATTTCCAATTCTCTTGTGAAGCAACGCTCAACGTAAAAGAAGTGATGACTCGGAAACATATTTTGAAAATAGCAGACTGCAATATTCGATAACCACCTGTTCAGAAAGGTAATGTTTGTTGTCCCTTGATTCCAACCTATTTATTTCAACAGAACGTTTAAATCCGTTTCACAACAGCCACTCCTCTACAAAGGTCTCCTGGCCAACAAAACCCATTAAAGAGAGACTACTCTGTAAAGCATGCAGTTGGCGAACACTGTTTTTTTTATGAGATTATCAATAATCATAGTTAACTGGGAGGTTTTCTGTAGGCCAGCAAGTGATTGCCTTGCGCATGCCCATTTGAGTCATCGCCATGTAGCCGTGCCCTCGTGGTTTACTTTGAGTAGTCCCCTCCCACCCGCCTCTTAGTTCCTTGAAGGTCCCTCATTCAGGTAAGTTCTCTTGGTGTTCTTTATTCTCCACTGAGGGATACAAATGTTAGTGTGACGGATTGCCATGTTTACCCCTTTATTATTTGTATTTTGCCCACATTCACTTGCTTATCGCCTGCATTGCTCACAATAGGCACCTACCCTGCATTTGAAATTGCTTATCGACAAGTTAAAAACAAAAACCCCAACCTCTTGCTCAGTTTCATTGGACGAGGACCGTGAAGAGTCTCTAGTACCAGGCCCCCTGATAGCTCGGACTTTAGCAGGAGGACCCATCACAGGTGTATGCTGGGATCCTGATGAGGTTTGTCCTTGCTCTCCTTCCTGTTGATATTCTTTACACTTTCTTTGTAAGACTATAATGGCTGTCACACACTTGGTTATAGCTCCATTGTAACTACAGTACAACAGTAAAAAATAGGTAAGGAAAAACTTGCTGATAAACTAATAAGAGGCCAAAGTCAGATGGATCAACATGTTGCCATCAAACAAAAATTAATGTGACCTTCCCCAGGAACGTACACTAACGCTCATCCGTTTGAACTGGCAAAAATAAATGGATAATGAACGGCAAATGACTGCACTTGGAAGGTGTTAAAACCCTTTTCATTGTCGTTCAATTAGGCGAGGAAATTTTTGGAACGGCTGAGCAAAAACGTTTAAACAGGCAAACAAAAATGCATCTTCATTATTGTTATATTATTATTATTATTATTATTATTATTATTATTATTATTATTATTATTATTATTATTATTATTATTGCTCAAAACGTTTGACAAGAAACACACTTCCGTTTGTTGACTGGGGAACACACTGTATCACAGTAGTTAAAATTATTCTTAAATTAGCCAAACCCATCGAAACATGATTCAGCACTGTTGTTTCTTCATATTTTGGTTGTCATTTTTGGAAAATGTTTTAGGGTTAACGACTTAATATTGTTTTTCCTTTTCAAGATCTTCTTTCTTTTAAAATTTTTTTTTGGACAAAAATGAACATCTTGAATAAACATATGTGTACAGTGTATGTGACTAATTAACCTGCAGCAAATTGTGCTTGTAGTTTACCTTGATCGCACCGCAATAGCGGCAAACAACGTGTGTGCCTGACCCAGTATTGTGGAAGCCATAGCAAGACAACCAGGAGAGCCTAAACAAAGTGCATTCTTATTAAATAATCTTCTTTAATCTTTATTAAAAAATAAGACACAACATACAGTACGTGTTGCTTTACAATCAAGGTAGAACTTACAATCAATGAGGAACCAAGCAAATTACAGATTACAAATTAAGTTAAAAAACATCAAGAAAAAAATCTAAAAAGGCATCCATTCACATACACGCACACAAAAAAACAGTTTTCACTCTAGGGAGTATGAAATCATGGCCCCTATCTCTAAGCATTCTATTACGTTTAGGTGAAAGCAAGCAAACAATAAATGGCCACTGTCATTGGTGATTCTGTTGAACGGATCACGGTCCCTATTCTTTATGACAGCAGTTATCAAAAAAATCTTAATTGTATAGCCAAAACAATAGGCATGCCACAAATGCAAACTAAGTGTAAGCTATAAGGTTTCTGGAAGCATTACTACAATTATACAGAAACCTGATGAACATGGAAACAGTCATGCATAAAGAAAAAAAATAATATCAAGATCCATTGGACAAACCTTTTGCACTGAAACGTTTTCTAAACTTTAAGCATTTAGACAAAAAAGTTTCCAATTTTAATTCAAGATGCGAACATGCAATCAAACTAGTACCATTCTAACCCTGGATTTGCCATCTTGTATGTAAACAGCAAAATGAATTTAACATTAAAACAATTTGGATTCACTTCAAATCCAGAAACTTGTCTTTTGGCTGGACATGAGGGCAAATTACAGTAAAACCCGGTTAATACGGACACCAAGGGGTCATGCCAAAGTGTCCATGATATCCAGGTATCTATATTAAGCGGGTGTCCATAGAGGGGCTTCCACTGTATTGAATCAAATTCCATATAGGTACACACTTTCTCACCTCCTGACCCACTGAAGTGTTTGCGCAGTCCATCTACAGTGGATTTAATACTCCTTTGTAACACCTGGCCAAAGACAGCTATCCAGTGCCTGAAAACAGTGGTATAGTGCTTGTGGCTAAACTAATTTTTCAATTTCTTTCTAAAGACTGACAGGCAAACAATGATAAATGAACCGTTCTCAAAGATGGAAGGCAGAAAATCTGTGAACTAATCTGGACTGAGAAAAGAGTAAACAGTGACCATAATTTATCGTTAAGTTTTCAACTAGCTATTTCAAATAACGTTGTAGGATTTTTAAAAGCCTCAAGCTTATGCAAGAATACCAAAAGCTAGTATGGGTAGCTGCAAATCTTTTGTAATTTGGCTACAGGTAATTTCACGGTTATCAGTGCCATAGGATGGGTCAAAATACCATACAAATTTGCCTTTATTTTCTGTAGGGATAAGCCCTAACCGAGTTGATAAATTTATTAATAACTTACCCACATGACCTTGTGATCTTAGCATTTAGCCTTTCTGACAATGTTAATTGGATTAGCTGTATATCACAGTTTTAATCTTCACGAATCAGAATCTAAGTTTACTAAGTCTGCAGATGTTTCTATGCACATACTAACCCCATACCCACTCCAAATGTTTGTAAGCATGAGCTCACTGCACTTTTACATTCAATTTACATAATAACTTACTTGTCAAACAACTGAAGAAGGTCGGCCAAAGTCCACGGTGGTTTTATAAACACAATCTTGTCCCTAGAAATAATCCAATCAATGACAGCTCAAAAAAGTTACATGACTACAGTTGTAGTTACATCACATGCTTATTGACTAATTTGTCATGAAAAAAGCACAACTGGGAATAAATGCCTGTATACAGTTCCATAGAAGCCATGTGGCCATTTTTGGTCTTCTTTGTTTTCACATTCTCACTACTTTCAGTGAATACCTCAGTGGTTCTTGTTTATCTTATTGAGACAAACATTTCCATTTTCAAAATGTGACATTTTGATGACAAATTTCATACATATTAACCAAGTAGTGACGTAATGTGCTGTAATTATTACGGGACTGCCAATTACAATAACATACTGATATCGCCACAGTATTATTAACATGAAATAAATGGTATGAATTTATTATTCTTCATAAATATTACCATAACAATATTCAAGCATCTTACCATAACTCGTCATACGCAGCTCTCATTTCTGTTTCCATGACAACAGCCAGTCCTTCCCTCATAATACACTGCAGCTCACAGATGATGTCATCAGCCTAGTTTCAACAAAGGACAACAAACAACTGCACTCAACATCACTCAGTAAGAAAGCTTTTAAACTAGCAAACGGGTAAGAAGGTTAAATTCTAAAGAAACTGTGTTGCTGCATCAGTGGGTAGTAGAAACGAATATTTGGTTTATCAACAAAAGGTAAATTGGTCATCATAAAGAGATTCAAGTTGTGATGTCTTAAGTGCTAGCCCTTCTTCAGAGTGAATGGATTTGCTCTGACGAAGGGCCAACGCATCAACTCTGTTGATACACCAAACATTTGTTTTTTAAACAAGCAGTTGTTACGATAGTCAGAGACTGATAAGAATCTTGTGGAATGATTTAGTTTCAATTTTAGACATTTCAAAATAGAATGAGAAAGCCAGTGTGGAGGCAGGATTCTTGGTGTAATTGATAAGTTTTGTGCAAAACTTCATCACCCGATTGACCCCTTTTTGGGAATCTAACTACATGATTTTTTTGCAGCTTGAAAAAAAAGTTCCTTCCAGATTTTTTTCTACCTTTTCTTTTTATCAGAGTATAGGTTGCTAACGCTGATTTTCAAAAAGAGTTTGGAGCAACAGAAAGTTGTTTAAACTATAAAATGTACAAAAAAACAAGAGTACACTCTACCTTGGCTCTTTTTTCAGCAAGTGTTTCTTGGAGTTTAAGTTCTTTATAATAATCTAAAATACATTAAAAATCAATTGATCATATGAACTAATTTCCATGGTCCTTTTAAGGTAAAATATTACTTATTTCACAGAAATTAAACTGTCCCTTATAATACAACATCAAATCAAAATCATCATCACCTTGAAAATAATCTTGTTTTAATACAATAGCACTGCTCTGAAAAAGTTCTTTCAATCCGCCAATCAGACTCTAAAACAAAGAAAAGAAGTTCAAGTATAACAAGTATTATTACAATAATATAGGAATGTTTTGCCCTTGACAAGGTACAGAAAGAACTGTTTTGGCCTTCTTTTCAATGGAAGCTGTGGTGCTACATGAAAATGAATTATTTGATCACAGTAAAGAGATTCCAGTGCTGACATTTCAGCGTTTCATAAATTTTGACTTCTTTACAAATGAATTTACTTTAACTATACATACAGAGTAGTCAGAATAATATTTGTCATCAAAAGCACAACCCATAACAACTGTTTCAGCTGAATACCCTTGGTAGAACTTGATGTCATGGGTAATCTTGAATGTTGAAGCTTCATTTTACTCACAAAGCAACATGACTACTGCAGGGCCCGGTTGTTCGAAAGCCAAATAACACTAATCCACGATTAGAAGTTAATCGAGGCTTTCATCTCCCTCGTTAAAAATGGTTTTAAAGGTTAATTCCGAGCTAGATAAAGAAAAGTCGAAGTAAAAACTGAGGGCCACAAATCTTTTGGAAGAATCTTTGTTAATTAGCAATTAAACTCGAGTCAAAGTTTGCGTTAATCCAGCCTTTGAACAACTGGGCCCAGGTGTGAAGATCATACAGTATGTGGCCCAGACTGCACTGTACCCACCTTGTGATTAAAAGCTTTCAGTCCATTGATAATTGCTTTGCTGCACAAGTTTTGATCATTTGAAAACAGCACTGCATGTCCATAATCAGCTAAAAAAAATTATTCAACCAGTCAGTTATGAAACAAGTGGTACTGATAATTAAAACAGTGTCTTGAGGTGATATCCAAACAAAGCTGGAATTTTGTTCGACCTGGACTAATTTTGGACGAATATTGTCTGATTTGTGACTGTGTTTGCACCTTTGGATAATAAAATACTCACCTTTCCTCTGGAATAAGAGACAGCACTGAAGTATTTTGTCGTCGTTAGTTGGATTCTCTATTGAACAGCTCTCCATCATCTCTTGTGCCTGAACCAACAAAATGAAACACTTCATGATAATTTGTCTGTGGGTCATCCTTCAAGACAGGCCAGAATCTGTACTACAATTTAACCATTTCTGCTAGTGAAATCACCTCAACCAACCAATTCATGTTAAGTGCAAAAAAACGTTTGTTCAAATTGGGTAAAATTTAAAATTCGGCCTAAAAATGCACACGGGCTCTTTCTTCACCCAGCCCTTCAATATCATTGAAAGGACACACTGTCACAACCTGCTAAGCAACAAAAATTATTTCCAACACTAAGCCTTGAGTTACAAGCCAAGGGAATTCCAGGCTGACACATTGTAATCAAGGGAAAAAAGAACTACTGACATAGAAAAATCTGACAAAAATTTTGTCAGCAAGATTTGCTTAAAATATTTAAATTTTGATAAAGGCCCTGACCTCTGCCACTGTTTGTCCTCTGAGTCGTGGATGATTGTTCTCAAAACAGGTATGAAGAAACCTTACTGCCTGCCTTGCAAGAGTATCAACACCAAACTTGCCATTCTGAGACTAAAAAACAACAAAGCTTGAACAAAATACAAACTGAGAAAAAAATCATAATACAAAAAATACATTGATCAAATTTATCTAATATTAGAAAGAAACAATTGAAAAGACTTTTCAACAGTTCAGCTTGACACATGAAAATTTATTACCAATGATTATAACACATTACACTATAGCACCACTCCACAGTCCAGTTACTATCAACCTTTTAACCTCCTCTAGCATCCTGAGATAAAGTAGAGCTGTAAATTAAAGAAATATATAGAAAATAAATTGTGCACAAACCTGTTGTTGATTGGTTACAAGCTTCCCTTTCTTTATTTTCCATGAATCACTCTAAAGATGACAAAAATTTAATGAGGTCCTACAATTTACGTTACATGTCAATGCCACTATTCCTCATATTCACAAATTATTCCGCTTCAAAAACTTACAGTTTTTTGCCCCCTGTAATGGTGAGGGTCAACAGATGTAAAGCAATGTTAGAATTTATTTGCTTTTGTACATTTTGTGCGGTCAAACACAGCAATTACTTTTTCTTTCAGTTGGTTTAATTTATATTTGTAACTCGATACATTAGCGATTCCCACTAGGGGCCTAAGGTTCAAATCATTCAAGTCTAAATAAGGTATACAATATATCTACAGCATGTTTGTCAATAACAAAATTAATCATCTGAATTAAGTTAAGGTACCTTTAAGGAGTCAAGTTCTTGAATCACAATCCAGGGGACAACAAGTACAGGTCTGGCTACCCCTAAAACATTTGACATTACAAAGAATGTGAACATCTCTTTATCCCCTGGGAGGGAGGGCAGGTTTACAAAGCCAAGAAAACACAGTTCTAAGGATTTACACAAATAGTAAAACATAAGGTAAGGGGATGAAACCCGATAACTGTGACGCAACCAAACATGAAACAATTAACCTCTTCGACTGACATCAAATGTGACCCTCCACGGGAAAACAGGGAAAAAGGTGACACTAAGTGTGTCACAATTGCATGGATAAACAAATGAGACCAATATAATTGTAAATAACATAGTTAGTAGTCATTTAGGGTCTAATTAGTTGAAGGTCCATATCAGCTCGTCAGTTGCCGCTACTGACCTACTTATCAAATATAGGGTGTATGTATGACTGTAGGAGCTGAGTCAAACGAGGTTCAATACGACCTGCACTCACCTTCAATAGGAAAGTCTTTTAACTCAGATATGAGCTTAAGATGTGACAATAAAACATTTGTATCCAAAACAACATACAGGGTATCCTGTAAGAACACACATATAGAAGACAAAAAGGAATCAATTATGTTAAGCACTTCAGTTTATAATGTGTCTGACTCTTAAGATGTAAATTTTTAAAATAAATTAATTCAATAACATTTTTAAATAACATGTCATATTTATTGTAAGGTTAGTAAATTGGGCACTGAGTATCATATTTTGTATTTGTAGCCACTGGAATTTGATCTTTTCTGTTCATTTATTGTTGTGCAGTCAGTCTGAAATATTTGTCATCGCGTTCAGTTTAGTTTTTTGTAACTTAGTTTAAATATAAATTCATATTTTTTGTGCAAGTTGTTTTCTTGGTGTTGTGTTACATAATTGTTTATTTTCAATTTCATAAGTTCATCAGGCCTAATCTATACTTTTTCATTTCAAATCAGAATTACCAGTAAGTTGTGTATTTCGAATTTATAAATCAGTTGTTGTGATCCCGGACTTGCCATACAGATCTTGTGAGTACTTAATATTTTTCCTTGTGAACTTTTGCTTGTTTCTTATTTGATTTGTTGTGCATTCAGTTTTTGTTAAGTTTGTAATAAGTTTGTGTTTATAAACCCTTTCACTGCTACAGAGACGTACCGAGTACGTCCTGTATCAGATTACTCATCTGCTATGAGGACGTACTCAGTACGTCCTACAGTAAGTTACAGTGCTTGTATGAATAGATAGTAAAAACAATCAAACTGCATGTATAATTAAACTTATCATGGCCTGGTAAAGACTTGTACATTTGGTGACAGATGCATGACCAAAAAAGCTATAAGATTTGTTTTTCTTGTCAAAGTGCAAATTGTCCACCATCTTGGATTTTCCCCCTGTGTTTTTTGGGTGAATTGTGATTACTTTGTCCTTTTTTCACTTGAAACTTACAAGCAATGAGTGGATACACGGCTAACGATGTTCTAGAGAGAGTGTGGAATGATTCTGCCAATGAGGAAGACATTTTTGGCCATGAATTCGACAGCAAGTGATGAAGATTATGGTTGACGAGTCTGGTCCACACAGGGATGAACAAATGGCCCACAGCAAAAGGGTTAATTCTGTATTTTTGTTAATATTTGTTTCCCGTGAATTGTAAAGTACTAAAGGTGAATTTTGAAGTTGTACTTGGAGTGTTGATTACAGTGGCTTGAAGGCCGTAAATTCAACGTACATTACTCTGTACTTACTGTATATGAAACTGTTGAAGGCTTGTCAAAGTCCCTTGCAGCCTATTTAAAAAATAACACAAATTAAAATGATCGTAGTCAAAATAGTTAATTGTTTTCAAATGCACCAAGTGGTTCTGGCTGTCATTAATACACACAATACTTGCCTTCACTTCTACATGTACATACCTTTGACGGATCAAGGACAAATTCTGATCTTATTCCTTGGAGCTACAGAAAAAAAGGAAAGATTGCAAAAGACAATAATAAATGCATTAATTAATGTACATTTCACTTTAATTAGCAAGTCAACAAAAAAACACCCTTACAGTGACAAGCTGGAAACAAACAAACTTGCAGGCGGACGTCTGTTCACATCATTTTTCTGTTTGACTATCTGTAACCGCTTCCGTTGGAATCAAATACGTCGCGAAATATTTTGTGGTTTGATTTATGTTACCGCCGTGATTACCGCATTATAGATAGGCATAGCCCATAGCTCGCGTTTCAGTTCAAACTAAGACCCCTTGAGATCAAGATCTAGAAGACAAGTTAGAGCGAAATTCTCCGAAGAAATTAAGACCCGCGAACGTTGGTAAGCGACAACTTACTTATGTTTAAGATTACATTGTTATGTAGGTCGTAAGTTGTTTCTATTCCATTAGTTTCACTAGATCTTGACTGTTTTATTTAGTTCTTTTCAATATCACGTGCGCTTGGATTGTGATCATCTTTAGCTATAAAAGAAACGAATATTTAGGTAATTTCTTCATGTAATCATTTCAGTTGACCGCTTCGATAAGTGCCCTGAGGCCACAAGAATAGGAATACGAAGGAACAGTAAAGAAAGAATCGTAACCTAATTTGGCTTGGTATTCTCGACTGCGCGTGTGACAACCCGGGAGCGAGACTTTCATTTCTAACTTGAGCGAGACCGCTACAGTCAACAACGAGGGTTAACGAACTCTAAGAACTCAAGTCTAAGAGGATTATGAACTGAAATTAGAGAATGGATACTGATAAAGTAGAAAATACCAAAGAAGTTCGTACTTCTGAAGGAGCACGTGGTGGCGACGAAAGCCTCAAAGAAAATAGCCACGTTACTAATGAAGAATTCGAAGAATGTCGGGAGCGTCGGAGTAGAAACCGCACCGAAAAGGGTCTAGAACTCGACTTGGAAATCGGTACAAAGAAACGACAAAGATCAATGAAAGACCTCCGATCGCGTACGAACGCCATTTATGCATCCTTAAGAGAACCAGCGGACCTTGTAAAACTGAATGCTTGCAAGGACGGTTTAGAAGCTGACCTAAAAACCTTTCAAGCCGCACACGAAAACGTGACTGATCTTTTGATCAGATTAGAACTTCCGGAAACGGAACAAGAGATACATGACGAATTCCTCGACGTAAACAATGCGGCGTTAGAATGTTTAGCAGACATCAAAGTAAGAATAAAAGACCAAGAAATAGAAAGAGTTGAGCTAGTTTCGCAAAACTCAAAGCTACGCTCCAGAAAATCAGCATCGTCCATTCGAACGTCCTCAACGACCTCCTCAAAGCGAGCCGCAATCGAAACCGCGAAAATTAAAGCAAAATTAGACACACTTAAAAGGCGACAGGAAATTGAAAGGCGGCGAGACGAATTAAAACTTCAAGAAAAGGAGCTCGAGCGCTTACATGAGCGAGAGGAATTGCATGGAGAACTTTCCGCGGCCGAATCAATTCAGAAGATTCTGCAAGAATCCGAATTAAACGACACCATTGTCTTACAAGAAGCCACGGATAAGTTACAAAAACAAAGCGAAAAACAAAGAATTTCCGACTCTAAGCCAGTTGGTCAACCACAAGCGGATAAAACTACCCGCAAGGAAATTAAAAAGAAAGATAACGAAGTTAACGACCCTATTGTTGTCGGAACACCAAAACAATCACCAGATGTGAACGAACAAACCGCGAATACAAGTGCGGGAACATCGCCTCACTTTCTCTCGCAACGTGACGTCAACACGCCTTTGGCTCATCGAGATATCAACCAATCAGTGAGAAGTGTCGAATCACCGGAGCATCACTACAACTCTCAAATTTGGCGTATTCAGGAGGAGAACGCAGAAATACAGAAAACGCAAGTCGAATTATTGTGAAGAATGACAGTTCCGGTTCCCAAGCCTCCAGTTTTCGACGGAAATATCTTAGAGTACCCAAAATGGGAAAACGCTTTCGACGCATTGATCGAAGACCAAGTTGTTCACCCCAACTACAAGCTTTACTATTTAGGCGAATACACGTGTGGAGCAGCACAAAAAACGATCAGTGGTTTGCTAGGATTGCGGACCGAAGATGCTTACAAAAGAGCGCGAAAAACACTGAAAGAACGCTTCGGAGACCCCTTTAGAATTTACGAAGCATACAGAGATAAACTGAGGAACTGGAAGCCATGCATAACAAGCGCAGACTTGCAAGAATTCAGCGACTTTCTTATCATGACCCAAGAAACGATGAAATCCGTGAAGTGCTTAAAGGAACTCGAGAGCTACTCAACGATTCGAGAACTCGCAGCTCGCTTGCCTATCTTCTACGGCAATAAGTGGAGAGAAAGCGCAAAGAAACTAGAGGCAAAATGTGGTGAATACTCCTTTGCAAACTTCGTCGATTTCACACAAGAAGCATCCCTTGACGCCAATCATCCAGTATTCTCGCACGATGCCCTAACCTCAACTAGGAAAGAATTGGAAAAGGAAAGAAACCTTCCTGCCGATAGGATGAGGCGAACCCCTGAAAGAAAGGATAGGAAGAAGCAACATGGCATCTCACTAACCACCACAGGCAGCGAATCGTCGTGCAAACACCCCCCGGATGCGAGTTCGTGTATGCTGTGCAAGGGAAAACACGGCCTTGCCGCGTGCAAGAACTTCACGGAAAAGCCGTTCAAAGAAAGATTGGAACTCTGCATGTCGCGAGGAATATGCTTCTCCTGTCTAAGTCAAGGCCACACAGCACGACAATGCAAGCAGAAAACTCAGTGCGAGGTGTGTAAGAAGCCACATGCGACTGCCCTCCATCGTTTTTCACCTGAAGAAAAGAGACAAGAAAGCACCGAGGAAACCGTAAGAGCCACGAACAATTGCGTAAACTGCAGTAACACTACAACCTCCATGATTCTCCCCGTATGGATTCACCACAAGAATGACCCAGATCGTCGAGTCAAAGCTTACGCCGTGTTAGATGATCAGAGTGATACCTGTTTTGTCACCGATGACGTAATAAACAAGCTTGGAGTAACTGGTCCTTTCATTAAGCTAGAGCTGGGCACCATGCACGCCATAGAAAAGATTGACACACAAAGAATTGATGGTCTCATCGTATCACGCTTTGACGGCAAAGTAGACATACCCCTCCCTAAGACGTACACAAGAGCGAATATACCAGGCCAACGTGGACAAATTCCTCGCCCGGAAACCGCCCGAAAGTACGAGCACTTAGAGAAAATTGCTGAAGAGATCCCAACATATGAAGAGCACTTGAGCATCGGCCTACTGATAGGCAACAATTGCGTTCGTGCCTTAAAGCCAAGATCCATAGTTCCTGGAAGGTCAAACGACCCATACGCTATACGCACAACGTTGGGCTGGGGAGTGGTAGGAGAAAGAAACCACGGAGATCATGATAATGAAATCGAAATGACAGCTGGATGCCATCGCGTCGCTACATGAGAAATAGCAAGCGAAGAAACCTCAACTGGCAAGTTCATCCCTCTGAGAAGCTGTAAGGAGATAATGGCACCTTTAGCAATCAAGAAAATGTTCGAGCAGGACTTTTCTGAGCCTCAAGATGCGAACTTAGCCATGTCTCAGGAAGATTTGAAGTTTATGAACATTACCTCTAATGGTATACATAAAGCAGAAGATGGGCACTATGAAATCCCCTTACCACTCCGCAATGAAAACGTTCACTTACCATGCAACAAGAAATACGCTGAAGTACGATTAAAGCAGTTAAGTCGACGATTTGCCGCTGACCCAAAATACAAGGAAGATTATGTGTCATTTATGCAGAAGATGTTCCAAGAAGGCCACGCAGAGAAGGCCCCCGAGCAGTATGAAACAGTTTGGTACATTCCGCACCATGGGGTGTATCACCCTAAGAAGCCCGACAAGCTACGAGTAGTCTTTGATTGTTCAGCAGATTTTCAAGGACATTCCCTTAATCGCCATCTACTACAAGGCCCTGATCTGACAAACTCCTTGGTTGGTGTCCTGTGTCGTTTCAGACAAGAACCTGTGGCATTCGCTTGTGACATCGAGGGCATGTTTCACCAGGTACACGTCAATGAGGAACATCGTGACCTTCTCCGCTTTCTTTGGTGGGAACAAGGAGACACCTCAAAGGAGCCAACAGAATATAGAATGACGGTACATCTATTCGGTGCTACATCCTCTCCGGGCTGTGCTAATTTAGCCCTAAGAACTGCCGCTGATGACGGTGAAAATGAGCTTGGAAAAGAAGCAGCTTCCTTTATTAAGGAGAATTTCTATGTCGATGATGGGCTTAAGTCAGTCCCAACCGTACCAGAAGCCATTGAATTGATCAAGAACGGCACTGAGATGTGCATGAGAGGAGGCTTTACACTCCACAAGTTCACGTCTAACAGTAAAGAAGTTGTCGAGTCCACACCCATAGAGTCGCGCGCAAAGGAGATCAAGGAACTTGATTTGAACCGCGATTTACTTCCTCCCGAACGTGTGCTCGGCGTAGAATGGAACATTGAGAACGACGCTTTCAAGTTCCGTATTACCCTTAAGGATAAACCACTGACGAGGCGTGGCATCCTGTCAACAGTAAGCTCGATATACGACCCGCTTGGTCTCGCGGCCCCATTCCTGCTACGCGGAAAAAGAATATTGCAGCTGCTATGCAAGGAAAGCATAGGCTGGGATGACGCCATACCCGACGAGCTACGGATGCAGTGGGAAATGTGGCGAAATGAACTCCCCCTTCTAGAGATGATGGAAGTCCCAAGATGTTTCAAATTAAAGGAAACGGACAACCTCAAGAAAGTCGAGCTACATCACTTCTCGGATGCTAGCACAGAAGGATACGGCCAGTGTTCTTATCTCCGTTTGGTGGACACAAGAAACCGAGTGAACTGCTCACTAGTTATGGGTAAAGCACGTGTTACCCCTCTGAAGCCGATAACCATACCGCGCCTTGAGCTGACAGCCGCCCTGGTATCCGTCCGAGTTAGCGAGATGCTGAGCAGAGAGCTGAGATACGAAGAAGTCGAAGAAGTGTTCTGGACCGATAGCAAAGTAGTTCAGGCATACATATACAATGATGCACGCCGGTTTCACACCTTCGTTGCAAACAGAGTTCAGCAGATCAGAGAACGCACCGTCCCCGAACAATGGAAGTACGTTGACGGAAAGAACAACCCAGCTGACGATGCTTCGCGCGGTCTGAGCCCTAAAGACCTCCTGCAGCCTTCGAGGTGGCTACGAGGACCTTCTTTCCTTTGGGATCACCACGATAGCTGGAAGAATTTAGAGAGGAGTGTGCCCGAATCCCTGCAGCCTGACGATAAAGAAGTAAGGAAGGCATCCACCTTTACAACTTGTACGACAAACAAAGAGCAATACGCAACCCTGCTTCAACGGCTGGAATACCTTTCAAGCTGGTTCAGAGCAAAACGCGCCGTTGCTTTGTGCTTGCGGTACCGAAAGATCTTACTAGAAAGAACACGCGGAAAGCAGGCAACTATGGATGGAGTGAAGACAAGATCTGCAGCGCGCGAGTATCATCCGATTGACGTCGATGAGTTAACAGAAGCAGAACAAGAAATCATAAGACACGTGCAAAAAGAAGCTTTTAAAGAAGAGATGAGCAAACTGAGGAAGATAACTACAGATTACGAAACCCCTAGAAAAGATGATTCAAGACCCAGGATTCAGAAACCTAAAGGAGCCAGTCCACTCTCCCGTCTGGATCCGTTCCTAGATAATAGCAATCTAGTAAGAATTGGTGGACGAATAAGGCAAGCTAGCGTATCTCAAGATGTAAAGCACCCCATTGTTCTGCCTGGACATGGGCACGTTAGCAAGCTTCTAGCCCGACACTACCATGAAAGGGCTCTACATCAAGGAAAAGGAATTACACTCAACGAAATTCGTTCCTCTGGCTACTGGATCATAGGCGGTGGCTCAGTAGTCTCCAGGCTGGTCCATGAATGCGTCACTTGCAGAAAGCTTAGAGCAAAGGTGCAAGAACAGAAAATGGCAGATCTCCCAGCAGACAGATTAACACCTACCCCTCCTTTCACATATTGCGCAGTGGACTATTTCGGACCCTGGTACGTGAGAGAAGGACGCAAGGAACTCAAGAGATATGGTGTATTGTTCACATGCCTAGTAACAAGAGCCATTCACCTAGAAGTTGCCAACTCCTTGGAAACAGACTCCTATATCAACGCCCTTCGCCGTTTCATATGTAGGCGCGGTCCCGTGCGTCAGATGCGCAGCGACAATGGCTCGAATTTCATTGGAGCACGAAGAGAGCTCAAGGAAGCGTTAGCGGAAATGGACCAAAGTCAAGTAAAACAAGAGATGCTAAAAGAAAGCTGTGATTGGTTCGAGGTGAAACTCAACGTCCCCACCGCTAGTCACATGGGTGGAATTTGGGAGCGCCAAATAAAAACCGTGAGAAGTGTGCTCTCCGCCCTACTAGAGAAAAATGGCCACCAAATGAACGACGAAGCTCTACGGACTTTCATGTGCGAGGCAGAGGCAGTAGTTAACAGCCGACCTCTAACAGCAGAAGGTACCACATCATCAGACACAGCAGAACCACTCACGCCAAATCACTTCCTGACGTTGAAAACGAAGGTGGTCCTGCCCCCACCGGGAAAATTCACATCCGCTGACCTGTATTCAAGAAAATGGTGGCGACGGGTTCAACATTTAACAAACAAATTCTGGGCCAGGTGGAAGAAAGAATTTCTTCTCTCGTTACAAACCAGACAGAAGTGGACCCGACCAAGGAAAAATCTTCAAGTCAATGACGTCGTGATAGTCAAGGATGAAGATACTCCAAGAAATCAGTGGAAGATGTGTCGTATTATTGAGGCCCAACCAGACCAGGATGGATTGGTACGGAAGGTGATGCTAGACGTTGGCAATCCAAATCTGACACCAGACGGAAGAAGAAGGCAGCCGTTGTCAACGCTGGAAAGACCAATCCACAAGCTAGTGCTGCTGATTTCAGAAGATCAGTGAAGACCAGGAATCCCCGTCCCCCGCCAGGAATCCCCGTCGAGGAGCCATCAGAGAACTCTTAATAAGTACCATGAACATTAAGATGATAGATAAGATGAACAGTGAGAAAATTTAATTTTGTTACCGTTTGCAAATAAGATATAGTGGTTAGAGTAAATTAAGGTATTAATTTAGGGGAGCCATGTAACCGCTTCCGTTGGAATCAAATACGTCGCGAAATATTTTGTGGTTTGATTTATGTTACCGCCGTGATTACCGCATTATAGATAGGCATAGCCCATAGCTCGCGTTTCAGTTCAAACTAAGACCCCTTGAGATCAAGATCTAGAAGACAAGTTAGAGCGAAATTCTCCGAAGAAATTAAGACCCGCGAACGTTGGTAAGCGACAACTTACTTATGTTTAAGATTACATTGTTATGTAGGTCGTAAGTTGTTTCTATTCCATTAGTTTCACTAGATCTTGACTGTTTTATTTAGTTCTTTTCAATATCACGTGCGCTTGGATTGTGATCATCTTTAGCTATAAAAGAAACGAATATTTAGGTAATTTCTTCATGTAATCATTTCAGTTGACCGCTGCGATAAGTGCCCTGAGGCCACAAGAATAGGAATACGAAGGAACAGTAAAGAAAGAATCGTAACCTAATTTGGCTTGGTATTCTCGACTGCGCGTGTGACAACCCGGGAGCGAGACTTTCATTTCTAACTTGAGCGAGACCGCTACACTATCTACAACGTATTTCTTCTTAATCTGACTGTTCAAATTCCACATGTTGGAAATCTTAGTTAAAATCTCTATATCCCTACCTTAGCTTAATAAATGCACTGTCAGGTTTTAAAAAATAAATATAAATATAAAAGATTCAAATCTCACCATCAGTTTTGCAAGTGTACATTACAAAAATTATTATCTAGACATGCTTATAAAATTATGATATAATTCTCAATAGAACGACAGGTGTGACCACATTTACAAAAAAATAAAGTCAGTGGAATCCCGTTAATATGACCACCTTCAGGCCAGGAAAATGTGATCACAACAATGGGGTGGTCGGATAAACAGGGTTGTAAAACTAAGTAAAACTAAAAGTGGTTGTAATTTCGAGGTGGTCGTAAGGAGAGGTTCCACTGCACAATAATCAAGAGGCGACAACATGGCAAAGTTACAGTATCTCTCCATCTAAATCCTATAACAAACAGTATATCAACGAGGGGTTCGACAAATGCAATTTCTTCAGAAATAATTCCATATAAATATTTAACACCCAAAGATTATAGCCACAGATCATTGAATAATCATTCTAGAGTACATGCAGCCATACATGTAGAGATCAATCTTACCTCAAGCCTGATTTGATCTTCAAGTTGTTCATAGTTGTCAATCTCCATTGCCATTTCACTACCGTCATGAAGCTGTGCTCTTTCTTGACTATCAAAATGATTATTTTCAAGACCGTTAAATGACATCTGACTGTCCAACTGCATATCCTCCATGGAATGTGTTTGATATGCCGCAGCACTGGGTAACTTTAGTCCGGTATCGTTCTTGTCAGAGTTTTCTCCAAGCTGAGTTGGTTGATTAGACAAAGGACTAAAAGGTGTATGAAGATTACCATGACCTCCCATACTACTGTTTGTTTTTGTCTCTTTAGCATGCTTCCCTCCACATGCATTATTGCTAGCAGAGAGCGAGCCTTTTTGGCTTAGTGGAGAAGGATGTTTAGAATTCGTTGTCACGTTGTTATTGCATTTGCCGTCATCTGCACTCCTTTTGTTGAGCTGTTTAACTGGCCTACTTAGCGTTCTATTTTGTTCTTGAGGAGAAGGAAACAGAAAGTCACCAACAGAATTGAAAAAGTCAACATTTCCACCATGACTGCTATGTGTGGGGCTACTGATACAGGTTCCTTGTTCACTGGGCTCATATGAATGATCCACAGAATCAACCCATTCAGATATGCGGCGAACTTTTGAATTACTACATAACTGTCGTTGTCCATTAGTGTTTACGGCACCTGTAGGCATCTGAGGCATCTGGTTATTTTTGGTTGTCTTTTCATTTGAATATGGGTGGGATAATTGGCTATTATCTGATTTGCCAGGACTGTGTATTTTATGTTTCTTCGATTTAGACTTCTTTTTCTTCTTTTTTGAGCTGGTGCTTGATCCATCTCCTTCTATTCCTCTTTTCTGTGTACTTTCTTTGCTCTGTAATCATATAAAAAATGCATCCAGATAATTCCATTGTACTAGAGTGTTTAAGTGTGGCAGTTATAGAAACACATGGATTAGTTTTTTGTGTGTGCCTCTTTACAGCATTTTTTTCCCGTCAATTCCCCATAGTCTTTTTGTACCCTTTCCCTTCTCCTTCTCAACAGTTAACTAATTGTTATGGGTACCTGGATAACTAGGTGTGTATGATCATGGCTGGGTTGCAGGGATAGCCAGCCAAGGCATACTGTCTAGGGGAAGGCTTGACACAGTGAAGACCCTTGAACATACAAGGCACCCATCTTCCATACAAAATAATGCAGTTGTTACAGTGTACAATCATGTAATTCAAGGTTAGTAATGGTAATCCCTGGGATTATCACGCTTTACATATTTCAACTCTTTCATCAAGTCACATGAATGCTGTGACTCAATTTTTCCTTTTAAACTCATTATCATACATTACCATACCCAAGAACAACAGAAAGACAAAATTTAAACCAAGGATAAATTTGAACCACAACATATCTATTTCAACACAAGAGCAACAAAATTATTCTGGGCTGGTTTTTGGTCAGGCACTGCTAATGATTACACAAATTGAATTGTAATTTAGAAATCTTTATTCTAGACTTCCCAGAGTGTGGAAAACCTGAAATCTCTAAGTAAACCTTTGAAGTACAACAACAAACAAATATGATAAAAAAACAAAACAGGTGCTTACATTTCTATGATTAATAATAATAATAATAATAATAATAATAATAATAATAATAATAATAATAATAATATTCAGCCTCACACTCACGTGTGTTGATAGCAAGTCAATATCAAGAGGATGCTTCCAGCTTGACTCCCCTGTCACAGTATTGAAATAGTAATGTTTCCTTCTTGATTTGGATTGTCGACATAACCATCCCACCGGAAGAGGCCTATCATCTGATTCAGCAGTAGGGTTCATGGTTGCTTTGCATCTTTTCACAGCACACAACTAACTGTACAGGCCAGGGTTGTATTACCTATGTGAAAGTCACAATAATAGTCACCTCATTTGAGCTACACACACCAACACCCTCTGTACGTGTGTTGCTCTGAATGATAAATTACCTTGTTTTATGTTCTGGTTACAATACCATGGGTTTTCATGAAGACAAGAATCACTGTTTTCTCACTGTCAGTCAATATTGCTAGCACTATAATTTGGGAGTTCATGCCTTAGTTGCAGTTATACTCCAGAAGAGCACCATATGAAAGTATATTTACTCCACAGTATAATAATATGTAGTTTGTGTTTGGGGCAGGGGGTGGGGGGGGGGGTTAACTTAAACGCAGAAGAACTATTGGATACTATTTACTATTGCCGGTTTTCACTGTCACGCCATTGAAAAAAAATCGAAACCATTCCATGAATGAAGTCAAGAAATTGACATGTTATTGATGATAAATAAATAAGGAATCTGTCCAAGTGTCAGGTCTGTGCGGTAATCTGTACTCAAGTTATTTGACAAAATGTTCCACACAAATTTATAGAGCTTAGTATGGAGACGCCATGTTGGTGTCCCTCTAAGGGGCACCAACATGTCGGCCGGAAATAAGAAAAAACATCTAGAGTTCACTTTTGCCAGAAAAGAGGTTTGTTTTTCTTTGTGAATGTCCAAATGTTTAGATAAATATTGCTCCTCAAACTTAAATTGATTAGAATGCTGAAAATCACTTGACGATTCTAAGATGTGGAACAGCTCTGTCACGGCCGTCCTCCTGATGTCACGTATGATGAAAAGTTGGAAATTGAAACTGTTCTATTTTCAAAAGGAAGTACGACATCGAGCTAAGAAATTGTGAAAAGACATATTTACACGGAATGCCCGCAGGGCATGACGTGTCTAGGTTTCAGTCGGGTATCTTTTTTTTTTCTTCGTCATAGTCACAAATCGACAAATTAATTTATGCATTAAAATATGTCCTCCCCAGGTAGGGATGTATTGTTCTGATTGTCTTCAACAAAAGCGGCCCAATCAAAATCTGTTATTCGGGAACATATCACGAGAGAGGGGACCCACTCATCCCTTCCTGTGTGACGTCAAATCATTATTTGATTTATTCATTAAACCTTGATTAAATTCTACCCTCTCCCAGAAGGGATTTATTGTTCTGATTGTCTTGAACAAAACAGCCCAATCAAAATCTATTATCGGCGCGTATATCACGAGGGAGGGGACCCACTTATCTCTACCTGTGTGACGTCAAAGCAAGTCATCATTTCGAAAAGTTGTTTTTGTTCAATGGCGGCCCCATGTATGAATTTAAGACTTTGATCTGCCGTTTTCAGAGAGAAAACAAACCTTTTTGAAGCAGTAAATCGAAATAATAACTTCTAGGTATTACTCTACAGTTGAAAGGGTGGAAATTGGGAGAGTTCACAGCAAAGAAACTCCGCTTTAAAAAACAGATCGAATGATCAACGCGAAGGATTAGAGCTAGAGGAGGCCAGACCAGTACAGCGGGGTCATGACGTTATTGCATAGTTATTTCTGGTATGATTCCTAGTAACACAACGATAAGTATCACTCAATATATCTGAATAAAACCATTCAGACAATTATTTCAATTGCCAAGGGAAGATAGTTTTTAAATACCTGCGAAACATACAATGGGGAATAATTGGGGCTACATTAAGCATTCCGTGTAATGCCATTAGAGGGGCATCTTGTTTTAGGTAATCTTTCCTTGAATGAAGATAAAAATTTTGTAGACCTCCCGGGTTTTGAATTCTAGAATTTGGTGATGTCACGTCATGTCACAGAAAACCTCTTCATCAAGATTTCTTTAGGATTTGCAAACATAGAGATTGGATATCAAGATTTCCAACACCTACAGGCCTGGGATTAAGTATCTCCAGGTAAGGTTTTACTCTGAAGTGTAGAAACCTGCACGCTTCAGTGCACATGGGTATTACCTTTCAAGATCATGTAAAAAATAACAAATAAATAAACAAAGTTTATACTGCACGCGATGCATGCCAGTCAAATGCCTTTGCACGCCCGGGATCTCGTCTAGCTCTGTCATACTCTGCAGTATGGCGCTTCCCCAACCCCTTCGCTCGATCTAGTGTCACTTTTGAAGATCCAATTCCTCTAAAAAATTTGTACGTTGAATAAAAGGGTAAAAGCCAAATCGAAACAACTTAAATCCTATTCTACGACATACGAGCTGTATAGCTATGAGCGCACTCTTTTTCTCTTCTTAGAACTGAACAGAGAAGAACTATTAATAAACCATGAATAAAGCATTGTAGTCACGACAGAGGCGCAAGTTTATAACTCATGCAAGAAGAGCATTTCTAGACTTCTAGATTTCTTCAACTATTAGCAGTTACCTAAAATAAAAGCTCAACAAAAAAGGCTGGTTGCACAATATGTTTTTCGTGCTCAAGCTTGACAAGATTTGGCACCGTGCTGCAGAAGAAGCTGAAGAACCCTCCATATTGGGATACCAAATCGCGCGCTTGCAAAAATCGGTATTTTGGCGCATTCTCGCAAACAAAAAATCTAAGAAAGTTACAGTCTTAAGGCGTTAGAGATAGCTGTTTTACCTCTTGCGACATACTGCAGTTCTGTTGAACTAAATTCCAACGAAATGACCCACTTTCGGCCCATCTCACCACCACACCAAAACAACATCACTAGCGACCATGTGCAAACTGGGTAACCGCGTCTTAAAATACGGAGATTGCCGAAGATAAGATGACAGTTCCCGAAAAACGCTCGGCGAGTCCTTTGCGCGGGATGAGTAGTTGGTGTTTGTTGTTGTTTACACTATTTTTGTTTGTTTGTTTCCTGCTCTCAGCAATAAATTTTAATGCGATACAACGCTTCATCTCCCGATTTTTATACAGCGCGCTTGTACAACCTTTTTTTACAAGTGGCGTTTTTTGAACCCGAAGAAGCCGGCCGGAGTGCACTCTACGAAAAGTGACGCTGATGGTCCTACATCTGCTACGTGGTTCTACTTGCCAAAGACTTTCGACAGTCAACTTCTGGCTAAATTACAAACACTGGCCTCTCTGATGCGGCCTTGGAATGATTTAGAAACTGCCTTTCGGAGCGCAAGCAGTGCGTCAGAACAGGCACTAAGATAGCCTGCAGAACAGGCGATATTTTTTTAGCGCAGGCAAGCACGAGTCACGCGCTACGGGAGGGGCGCCCCTCGCGTCGCGCGTGACTCGCACTCCGCGCTCGCTTCGTGCTTGCCTCAGTTTCGACTGAAAACGCGAAAAAAAAAAAAAAAAAAAAAAAAAAACCGGGAAAATAAAGCCTGTTCTGCAGGCTAGTACTAAGACTTCAAGCCCACGCAAAGGGATCGGCATTATTTAACATTTACATCAATGATCTACCCGTTACCCCTGAGCGGCTCACTGGAATCGCATAATACAGGTGATTCAAAATTATGTTTGTCATCCCCAATAAAATTAATTAAGGACGCTGGTGTCATGTGATGTTGCTGCACTGCACATTAGGCCCGGTTCATACGTCGAACTTTACATGAGCCGAACCTAATACCTATTAAGGTCGACCCAAATAATTAAGTTCGGCAGTTGATTCAGGCGTCGAACCTAACAGAAGTCGAACTTAATTAAAGCTAAAGTGAGAAAGTAGATTTTCATGGTCAGCGGCTGTTGTTTTTACTCAACAAGATTCAAAATGGCGGGCAAAATGAATTCTGACATGGAAGAGCTTGTTTGGTAAAAAAATAAAGACAGGCCAAACACGGCTCCTACTGATCGAGATATGAATATGACCTTCAAAGCTAATTTGCTCTTACGAGTACGTCTTTCAAAGATCTCCCTTTTCTGTACGAAAGTAAGGAAGGGTCTTTGTAGATCTCCCTTAGCAGAGGCAGATTTTTCTATCAAGTGTCATTCACCAGGAGCCATAATCAGGGATGGAGACCGTAACGAGATGCCATTTTGACTTGTGGGCCTGTCCTCATGTGTTGTAGCAAAAAAATCTATTTTTAGAAAAAAATTACCCGTGTTAACGGCCAGGATCGCGCGTGGAGAAATTGAAATTTTTTTCTACCCGTTCAAAATGGCGTCCAAATTTTAAAATTCTGCCAGGGAATATCTCCTCAGTGCCCACATTTAAGCAATTAGACTCTAACAAAGAAAAGGTAACAATTGAAAGAAGACGGGAAAAGTTGGAATAGGCGGCCCATTGATCACATGACTCTCACAGTATAGTCAAAAAGGCGCCAAAACGGTGGCGCTGCGTGCGTTTCTACTGTTGAATGAATGAAAAAAGCTTACACTCTACGGACATGTACTCAGACAGGTAAGGACTTTTTTATCTTTAGTGAATTTTTTCTCAGCTGCTTTCCGTGTCACATATAAGATAGTAGTCCCACGCAAATTTGCGTGTATTCACGCGGGTTTATGACGTGAGTGGGGGGGGGGGGAGGGCAATTTTTTCTAAAAATAGATTTTTTTGGGACAACTCATGGGGACGCGTGGACCCCACGCTTACGGTCTCCATTCCTGATTATGGCTCCTGTTTTTACTCATCTGAATTGTTTTAGGTTAGGCATAATCTCGTACCCTGATCTCAGTCGTCGGTTCGGGAATATCGAAATGTGTACGAGATTAGGTTAGGCACAGAAGGGCGATATTCCATAACAAACCTCAAAATGTTTTTCCGGGTTTTAGTTTGTTTTGTAGTGTCGACATTCTTTCGCGGAGGTCGACTTCTGAAAGAGTTTTATTATAAGGTTATCGAGGTAACCTCTGTTGCGTAATCTCTGAGTAATGTTTTCTTCAAATGTTATTTTTGAAGATTTTGTTCTGAGAAGTCTTGACGCTTCGCCTTTGATATAGCCTGTATTGGAAAGTTTGTGTCGGTTTGAAGTGCGTGTGCACTTCAAGAATAGATTCTTTTTTTTTTTAATCTTTCGCATCTCAGACAAGTATATTCCGTTGTCTCGCAACAAGAAGAACAAGCACATTCCACTTTTCCCGCCATCTTGTTCAGAATGACGTCCTTTGCGCACATGCCAAGTCGATGGAATGCACAGACCTCTGGGATAGATATAATTTATATAATTTATACGTAACGTATGCATTTGGTTCGGCACATGAAAAGTTCGACGTCTGAATCGAAGTCGAACTTTTGCCGTTCTATTCGGGTGTCAGTAAAACGCGGGGTCGGGGCCAGGGCCGGGGTCGGGGTCTCTTTTTTTTTTTTCGTCTTTTGTCTTTTTTTTTTTTGTTTTTCTTCTTTTTTTTTTTTTTAACATCACAGGTAATTGGTGAGTCAAATAAGGGTTAAAGCCAATGTAAAATAGTTAAGTCTCTAAAGCTTACTAGCTTAGGATAGGTCATCGGTGACAACACTCGATGCAGTTCCGTATTCTGGCGGACGTTGGTTCCGTGAATTGACTACCTTTTATTCTTCTAGGAAACGAAATGAGGCAAAAAATACAAGGTACGAGACAATATATTTCCTTGAACTAACAAATTCGTGAACTAGAATGTGCATGAACTTACTATGAACACCCCCGCCGCCTTCCATGATCGTGCTCGTCTGTTACAGTCAATCCATGTCACGCGTGACTATTATTTCCGATAATGAAATAAACATGCCTTCGAATTCCTGCTTTGTAAAGCTCGGTATTTGAATGGAATGTAGAACATTTCTCTGGAAATCTTTCCGAAAAAGACGCATTAACTGACAAAAAGATTCAAAATACTTGAGAGACAATTGTCATTCTTGAAATACTTGTGCTGTAATGTAATGAAAAGTTCATAGTTTTATACCGTCAATAAACTAGGGAAATTTCTACGAGAACTCTGAAATCTCATTGCCGACATCAAAACTGAAATTATAAGGCCTATTTACATGTCAGTTTTGATGTCGGCAATGAGATTTCAGAGTTCTCGTAGAAATTTCCCTAGTTTATTGACGGTATAAAACTATGAATTTTTCTTTACATTACAGCACAAGTATTTCAAGAATAACAATTGTCTCTCAAGTATTGTGAATCTTATATCGCGAGGGAGGGGACCCACTCACCCCTACCTGTGTGACGTCAACGCATCATTTGATATATTTATTAAAAACGGATTAAATTTGTGGCGCCATATTGTTAACATGTTGTGGACTCAAGTGTGCCGTTTTCAAACGGAAATTTCACCAATTTGAGCGGTAAATCGAAAGAATAACTTCTAAGAAGCACTCGACATCTAAAACAGTGGAAATTGGAGAGGTCCTGGCGAAGGAATCGTGCTTTGTTTGACAGTCCCGAACCACGATAGGAGACAGAAAAGAGGTCATTGAGAAGCTTACGTTATCGTAATGGTATTTCCGAAATTTCCGGTGAGATCCTCAGTAGCGTAACACAAGGGAAACAACGCAACGCGATCTTCGTGACTCAAAATATTCCATTAGCAATGATAGTTTTATCAATCGGCGAAGCATACAGTTGGAATAAATGAATCAGCCCCAGCATCTCGCGTATATGCCAGTATAGGCATCTTGTTCATTAAACTCTCCCCTCCCCTACTCGGGATGTATTGTTCTGATTGTCTTCAACAAAAGCAGGCCAATCAAAATCCATTCTTGTCGCGTATATCGCGGGGCAGGGGACCCACTCAGCCCTACATGTGTGACGTCAACGCATCATTTGATATATTTATTAAAAACGGATTAAATTTGTGGCGCCATATTGTTAACATGCTGTGGACTCAAGTGTGCCGTTTTCAAACGGAAATTTTACCATTTTGAATCGGTAAATCGAAAGAATAACTTCTAAGAAGCACTCGACATCTAAAACGGTGGAAATTGGAGAGTTCCTGGCGAAGGAATCGTGCTTTGTTTGACAGTCCCCAACCACGATAGGAGACAGAAAAGAGATCATCGAGAAGCTTACGCTATCGTTATGGAATTCCCGAAATTTCCGGTGAGATCCTCAGTAGCGTAACACAAGGGAAATGAACATAACGCGATCTTCGTGACTCAAAATATTCCATTAGCAATGATAGTTTTCACCGTAATTTTATCAATCGGTGAGGCATATATATAGTTGGAATAAATGAATCAGCCACAGCATCTTCGAGAGTTCCTGGCGAAGGCATCGTGCTTTGTGTGACAGTCTTAGACCACGATGGCAGACTGAAAAGAGGTCTCTTACATTATCGTAATGGAATTTGCGCAATTTCCCTTGAAACCCCGAGTAGCGTAACACAAGGGAAACAACGTAACGCGATCTTCATGACTCAAACTATTCCATTAGCAAGGATAGTTTTATAAATCTGCGAAGCGCATACACTCGGAATGAATGAATCAGCCACAGCATCACGCGTAATGCCAGTATAGCAGGCATCTTGTTTTTCTGAATCCATACTGATACCGGGAAACAATGTCGTATTTATTAAAAAAAAATATTGAGGCGATTATCGGACGAATCTTTCTAGGAATTTAGAGAAAACCGGTAAAACTGATACGAGTCTGTAATTTGTGAACAAAAAGTTATCTCCAGCTTTAAACAATGGAATAACTCGTGCAATTTTAATTTCTTGGGGTACAACTCAAGAGTTAAGAGACAAGTTAATGATGTACGTCAAAGGTGCACAGATTAGGTTTAAAAGACTTTGACTTTAACAATGTTCATTGAAATACTATCATTTCCTGGAGCAATACCGGATCGAAAACCAATAGAAATCTCAGCAACTTCTGGTTCTGATGCCGATTGAAGCTCCGTTCAGAAAAGAACGATGAGATTTGTCAGATGCCGAAATTGATCATCCAATGTTCATAAAATACTCGCAGAAACGGTTTGCTCAGTATGAGTAGGATTAAATATTTCTTCTTCATTAGGTTTGAAGATGGAAGGGAAATTGCACTTAATTTTCTTCTTGTTAATAAGTTCGTTAAGTAACTTCCACGTTTATTTCGCATTTGATTTATATTCATCTAATTTTTTATTGTAGTAAAGACGTTTAGCAGCGCGAAGGGAATGTGTCAATTTGTTTTTATACTGCTCTTGTAAGTTTTCTCACGGTATGAAGTTGGGTTAACAAGGAAACGCAAGCTTGTATAATAAATTCTTTTTTCTTACAGATTCAAGAAGACCTTTAGTTATCCATGGTTTTCTCAAAGTAACATTTTTTACTTTCACTTTTTTGAGAGGAAAGCAGTTTTTGTAAATGGTAGTGTATTTATCAAGGAAACACCGATAAGCGCCACCGGGTCGTTACATTCAGACTTGTAATTCATCCCAAATAACGTTTGCAAGCCTATCTTTAAACTTAGCAACAGTTTGCACTTTTGTCACGAAAAGAAAGCTTGTTTTGATCAAGAAGCAATGTGAAAATCAGGAGATGGCACCGAGCTTTGATGAACATATCACGAAGACAGCCTCCACCTTGCATGGCTAGTTTATGCCAGATAAGTAAAGTGTAGAATAGCTACCCGCTCGCGACTGTTACGGAGGCACCAGGAATCTTCTTTTAAGCAAATCTTTATTTCTTGGCACAGCTCTGACCTACAACTGACTGACTAACGTTATTTGCGAACCTCAATATATATACTATAATTGTAGACATGTTTGGGTTTGCTGACCAAGGGAGCTCTAGTTTCACACTCAACTGCTTAACTCAATGTGCGAAAACATACCTACATGCTTGACAATAACAAGTGGAGGACCACCAATGTAAACTCCACAACAAAAGTACAAAGTTAGACAATAAACCCAAACAAGAATCACAAGGCCAATCAAATCCAAGGTCAGCTTAAATCCTCAAGCATGCCTACTTAAAAATACCACAGCTAAACTCGACAAACCCTTTTGAAAACCGAACTACTCAAAAACTAAGGAAATGCCTCTACAGGCTCACACTTGAATAAAACTTGAATGACCTTAAACAAAGAACAAACTCTAACCGAAAAATACCTTTAAACGTAAACCCCTTAATTGAAACTACTAAAAAGCGTTCTAATAAAAATGATTCCTTTTGACTTTCCAACATACTCCCCTTGTTAAATTCGGCATCGTCCCCCATGCTGTATGACTCAAAAACTAAAATAGGCCAACGAGATTAACATGACACGGTAAAAACTATTATATAGATTGCATTACAGTTATTTACGCCTTAAAGTTATTTAAGGCCCTAAACAAAATGATGTGGCGAAAAAAAAAAAGTCACAAAATACAACCGGCGAATGTAAATGTTCAACGAGACATCAGCTCCGCCTCTTCGCGAGCAGATGACGTAAAAGTCACCATGTAGTCATATGCACTTTCGGGGAACTGAGCTCCACACGGACATGCAAACATCCTCTTAAGCTCCTCGACTCTGTTCCGAAAACACTTCAAACACACCAAATGGTTGCACCGAAACACAGTCCAATCATAAACCACTGAATTCTTCTCCACGAAACAGAAAACACATACCCACTTCGCAATGTGATGAACGCGATCCATACTTCCTGAAACGTTAACGAAATACCAACAATAAAAATAATAATAAAAATAAGATAAACTCTAACAATGAACTCTAGTCCAGCTCACTAAAACGACGGTCCACCGAATACCGAAAAGCAGCCACATTGGCAGCTGACACCAAATCTTCAAACACAAAAATGTCTTCGTACTGGATTGACGCGAAAGACATAAGGTTCCGCGCCAGACTGACGTAACCGGATGACTTCAAGGCAAACAACACCTCACAAAACTGATTTTCTCTAAACGAGTAACAATAATCCGGCGGGAAAGTAGCACGAAAAATGTCGTGAAGAGATAGTTCGCTCACCATAAAATAATGACAAATTTGAATAAATTCAACGACATCATCGACCTGCCAAAGCTAATTTCGACCAAATCCAGAAAATAGTCCCAAAAACAAATCCAAAGAATGCCACGAAAAAGGGTATCCTATACGAAAAACAAGTGGTGTTTGCCTTGGGAGACAACTATCATTCTGAAGCTTAAATGACGCAAAAAGACCGCTAACTGAGGCTAGGCTAATAGCTCCGATCTCATCTAGCATTCTGGAAAAGTTAACTAGAGTTAAGGTTATTATATAGACTGACATCGTAAACAGTTCAACAAAGTTCAACTCAGTTTCTCCGACAGTTCCTTTTCAAGCCTCTTTGACGCAGAACGTTGCACCTTAGAACTTCTTTTGGCTCTCTTTTGCCGAGGATTTTTCCTTACTGGCTTGGAACAATGTCCGCAGATTTCGTGGTGACGGACTGGTGAGGTTGAAGCTGTCGACGGTGGTGAAAGCTCACAGGTGGGGCGATGGCTAAAACGCCTGAAGACACAGCGACAAACAACACAAAACACGATGAGATTCACCACTGATAGTGCAAGTGCAGCAAAGGCAATGTAGACAAGGTAAGAGCTCACTGTAGTTTCCTCTATCTGCTCAATCATTTTATCTGCTTTTTTAATTGACGAGCTAAGCTGACTATCATAGTGTAGAAACAACTCATCAAAGTCGTTGATCACGGTACGATTGATCTTAACAGGCGGTGGGACAGTTAAAGACTTGTGGTGTAAGTGCAATGATGACAAATCACCAGACCTGGGGTCCCACTGGACATAAGTGACAGTGTCGTTAGAAAACACAGGAAGAGAGACAGTGAGACTCTCTGGGCACGTTGTTAAGCTCATTTCCATGCCGTCAACACTGACATTACAAGGGAAGCTGTATATTGCCAACGGTGAAATACTAAGCTGACCATTGCTTGTAGTCACAACACCGGAAGTTGTGGAGAGAAAATATCGTCCGGCAAGATGAACTAGTGGCTGTATATGATCACAGTTCGGAGATGACAAGTGATTCCTCGGGAATGATAACTTCAGCTCAGGATTCCAGGCAAAACCCAACCACTGCAAGCTTGTTATTGACTTTAACACGTTTTTAGGGCAAAGAAAACCTACTTCACTACTAACACACCTATCTAAGGCCTCAAGTGATACTATCTGTTTAGAATTTGGGCAAGAAATTAGGGCAAGGTTCGTCTGTCTAACCGGACCAGTATAACAAGTTCCGGACATATTAAATTTAAGTGGGGTCAAGTGTTCCACAACACAAAAATCGTCCTTACTAGTAATTTCTGGTTGTAACATCAAAATATCGACACTCAAATCTTTACCATCGTGCTCAACATCAACCATAGGACTGCCAAGGACAGACAAACCTTCCTCTAACGCTGACACTGTTAACGCTAAAGAAGGGTCAGTGGACAATTTTGAAGACAAATGTGACGAAACAAAAGTAGGCAAATCTGAGTAACCAATTAACATTCTTCCATTCAACTGAGATACCTGGCTCAACGTGTCCTGGATTTCAAAAAGCCTGAGGAACGCCGCAAATGCGCGATTAACCTCTGCAGAATACTTAGAAAGGAATTCCATCGTCAAACTCTCATGACACTTGACAGAATTAGAAAATGTATCCAACTGTTTCTGCCAACGGGAAAAAACTCTGTCAACTGTCCGTAAGCTCTGGGCCAAAACATCCATTTTACTGTTCAATTGGTCAGTAAGTTTAAACAAGTAAACAACCTTGCCATTGACAACTCGAGTCAAACGCTGAGAAACTGCCATGGCACGAGTTAAAGCCCTCATTGTTTGTTTTAAATTCGAGACATGATTAGGCTCGCATCCGTGACCAGTACCTCTATAAATTGCCCTAAACAAACCAAAAACGCCAGCATGGCACATCCAATTTGAACGTCTACTTCGTTCTTTTGTAGTTAGCCATTGGCGCTCGTCGACTGAAAAACCACGACAAAAGCGCAAAGCCCAGGACTTACACTGTGCAATCGAACTGCGATACGCTTTCGGGCAAGACATTCTGGACGGCTGACCTGTCAAATATTGAAAATACCTGGGCAAATAGGCATCACCCTCGACTAAGGTTGAAAATCCTGGCAACGACAACAATCTGCGCAAAACCTTCTGAAAACTACGTACTGAACCTAGCACTTGATCAAAGAACTTGCTGTCAAAAACGGAACACGAATTATTGGACATAAACAACCACTTATTGAAACCTGTAAAGTTCAAGACGGTATGGATATTCAATAGTTTTGTGTCATCATAAAAGGTTAGCGGCTTTGGACTATGACTAATCATTAACGACGCTGGATAAAAAGTGACACTCTGGGTTAAAGAACTAAACTGCTGCGACATAACGAAATGTAATGAGAAACCGGAAAGAAGTAACAGAAGAAACAAACGAAACGCAGAAAGGTGGGCTTTTCCCTTAGAATCCATCGCTTGAGTCAATCCGGACTCACAGGCACACTGCAAAAACCTGGACTCCTAAAGAATATCAGAAAAGACACAAATTACTAACACTCAAAGAGTCACTTTCGAGACGACTCAAAATTTTCGAGAAGACGCTTATCTAAAATATTTTCCTCGGGTTCCCAAGTAGACTGACTCTTTGGATAACCATACCACTTAACAAAATATTCAGTCTTTCCACGATTTCTACGACATTTGAGAATCTTTTCAGCGCGGAACACAGTCTGGTTATCAATGACAACGCCATCGGGATTGACCGGAGACTGCACATTCTGACAATCTGTCTGTTGTTTTGATTGCGAGGATGCAGTTTTCGCTGAAGTGTCGACAGTCACAACACTCGATTCACCGGTTTTCTCAGCTTCAAAACAATCCTCAGGAATATCCACCTCATCTATATACGGCTCATTAGGGTCATCCTCGAGAGGAGGATCAATCGGTCTCAAAGCGGGATCGAAAAACGGCTTCATTCTATTATGATAATCATGAACGGCAAAAGTCACTTTCTTATTAGTTTCAGTACGCAAACGATAATGGACAGGGGAAGACTGCTCAACGATTCTGTAAGGACCAAACCACTTATACAACAGTTTCCTTGACAGCCCTTTTCTTGTCTTTGGCGAGTAAACCCAGACACGCTGACCAACCTCAAAAACAGGTGGCTTCGAATTGCGGTCATAGTACTCTTTCATTTTCTGCTGGGAACGCTGGATATTGTCTCTTGCTAAATTCTGAGCTATTTCAACCCTTTCTACAATCCGCTTACGATGCTCAAGAACTGACGTAGTGACGTCATCAGCTACAGGGGGCAAAAACTTCACATCAATGGGCAAACGAGGCTCACGCCCATAAAGAACATAAAAAGGTGAATCACCAATAGCTTCCGAAATGGATGTTCTATGTGCAAACAAAATTAGCGGTACAAAATCATCCCAGTCTTTCTGATTCTTTGCCACATAAGTTGAAAGTGACTGACACAAAGTCGAATTAAACCTTTCCACGAGACCATCAGTTTGCGGATGATAACTAGAAGTATTAACTTTATGAATCTGGAAAACCTTACAAACTTCGGCTACAAGCTTAGACAAAAAGCTCGCTCCTCTATCCGAAAGCAAAACCCTCGGAGCACCATGTCTAGCTATGATTTCATCAACTAAAAGGCGAGCAATCACACTTGCTTCAACGCTAGGCACTGGAAACGCTTCGCACCAACGAGTTAGATAATCGCTAAAGATCACAATGTATCGGTTTTGCCTCTTAGATGGCTTGAATGGACCTAGCACATCCACCGAAACTCTTTCAAACGCACTTTCCACAGGCAAGGGCAACAACGGGGCCTTTTTGGAATTCCGAGGAGATTTCCTCATAGAACATTCTACACAAGACTTACACCAGTACTCAACATCTTTGAACATGCCCTGCCACCAATACCTCTGTTTAAGCCTGTGGAACGTTTTGTCTATACCAAAATGAGCACCAGCTACATGATCATGAACATTAGACAAAATCTCGTATTTCATTGACTGTGGTACAACAAGCTGAGAAAAGGAATCACGAACACTACGCTTCTGATTGCGATCTAAACGGTAAAGCAAACCATCCTGGCCTAGATAAAAACTATCACTTGTCAGAAAAACTTTCCTCGCTCTCTTATCACAAACAGGTAAAACATCATTCGCCAAGAAATCTATCATTTCACTTAACTCAGGGTCTCTACTTTGCTTCTCAAGAATTGAAGAAACTTGTGGATCTTCTCTCTCAAGAGCGCTTAACTCAGTATCCTTGAAAGGACGCCTAGATAAATTATCAGCATTGGCATTCTCTCTTCCAGGACGGTGAACGATATCAAAATCATATTGCTGAAGAAGCAACGCCCACCTAGCTAAACGACCTGTCGCATCCTTAACATTCATTAGCCAGCGAAGCGAACTATGATCAGTAAAAACTGTAAACTTACGGTTGCACAAATATGGTTGAAACTTCTTAATTGCCTCCACTAGTGCCAGGCCCTCTCTTTCGGTAGTGGCGTTATTCCGCTCTGCACTATTGAGACCGCGGCCATTATATGCAATAACAACCTCTCCACCATTCTGATTCTGCGCAAGTGTGAAACCTATTCCTGTAGAACTTGCGTCAACATAGACTACAAACTGTTCCTTAAAATCAGGATAAGCCAAAATAGGAGCAGAAACCAAGGCACGCTTCAACTTGTCAAAAGCGTCTGCGTACGACTCAGTCCAACAAAACTTAACTCCCTTTCTAGTTAACGCGTTTAGAGAACTAGAAATTTCTGCAAAACCTTTGATGAAACGCCTATAATAATTTGCAAGGCCCAAAAAACTCCTTAATTCCTTCAAATTAGTAGGGGTGGGATAATTCTCTACCACACGAATCTTATTGGGGTCGGGAATAATACCCTCAGGAGTCACAACGTGCCCAAGATACTCTACTTTCTGCTTAACAAAACTACACTTTTTTGGATTCAACTTGACATTTGCTTCACGCAACCTTCTAAACACTTCTCCAAGATGAGCCAAGTAGTCCTCGACCGATTTAGAGAAAATAATTATATCATCAATATATATCAAGGCAAAACGATATTCTAAGCCCCTAAGAACATGACCCATAAGACGCTGAAAACTAGCCCCAGAATTAGTAAGACCAAAAGGCATAACTAAAAACTCGTAAAGACCATTATGAGTAACAAACGCAGTCTTTTCACAAGCAGAAGGATGGAGCTCAATTTGCCAATAGCCCGATTTTAAATCCAAAGTTGTAAAGAACTGAGTACCACACAAAGCATCTAAAGTATCAGAAACCAAAGGCATGGGAAAACTATCCTTTCTCGAGATCTGATTAACCTTGCGAAAACCAATGCAAAACCTAAAAGAACCATCTTTTTTTCTTAGCTAAGACTAGGGGTGAACTCCAAGGTGAAACTGATTCCTGAATAATTCCTTTCTGAAGCATTTCTCCCACTTGGCGATCGATCTCTTGCTTACCCTCAGGACTAGTACGGTAAGGCCTTTGCTTAATTGGCATAGCATCCCCAGTATCGATTACATGTTGAACAAGTGATGTTCTACCCAGCTGATCCTCCGAAAAAGCAAAAACATCACGGTATTTCCTAAACAAATTTCGAAACTTAATTCTATCACCATCACTCAAAACACTATCTGACAAATCAGGAAGATCCGAATAATCACTTTGCGGCTGGAGACGTTCATCCGAATCACAAGGCACAGCAGAAATATCAAGTTCTTCAGGCTCACGAAGCTCGTATATTGCTATATTATTAGCAAACAATTCAAAATCAGCCAATCTTGTCCTACGAAAAATCTTCACTGGTTGAGCAGAAGGATTCACCATCCTAATAGGAACAGTACCATCATCAGTAACCTTGACAAGCTCCGAAGCTCCGAAAATCGAATAACGGTGCGGCAGGTTAAATCTAGGAACAACTAAGCCACATGTCTCCTTTTCTTCAGGCAGTAAATTCAATTTACCCATAACTACAAATTCTGATTCAGGGGGAACTGTAAAAGAAAAATCAGCATGAACAGAACAAACAAAATCATTAAGAGAATCTCCACCCACTGAGGTACCATCACTAGCATCACAAAAGGGCAAGGGGTTCTCGTCTCGGGAGAACTCAACAACACTCTTCACAAAATCAATTCTTGAAGAGAACTTCCGAAGAAAATCTCTACCAATAATCACATCAAACGTTAAATCCTGAATCACATGAGCTTCAAACGGAAAAATTTCGGAATCAATAACGAATGAAAACATCAACTTCCCTAACGTGACTAAAGAACGACCACTCACCGAAGTAACTTTACCGGGAATTGAAGCATCTAAATTTGGGTGAGAACACTTCAAAAATGTATTCCAAACATCCGCACTGACTGCCGTGACAGCAGCTCCAGTGTCAACTGGGCGTGAAATTGAAAACCTCCTATGGTAACCAAAATAGTGGAATTACTAGCTACAAAAGGAAAACAAACACCGTCCACTGTACTTGCTTCCATGCCAGACAAAACAGCTTGACCACTGCAAACATCCTTCAACTTTACTTCAGAAGACGCCTTTAAAGGAAGATCTCCATCTTTGACCACTTTGGTACGACAACTATCTACACTAGTCGAATTTGAAGACGGCGAAAACAACTTATCACTTGGCTGCGTAGCATGCAATTCACTGAACACAGGGCTAGCGGGGTCAACATTATCGCTTTTCAAAACAACACTATTAAACTTGACCTCATCAGCATCAACACCTTCTCCGTCCAATGCGTCATTATTGTTTACTTGAACTACCACAAACGCCGGCTTAACCTTTTCTTCATCGGCGACTTTTAAAACAGGGGAATTTTCTTCTTTCGAGCGCTCATTAAACCCCTTACTCGGTATATCACTTTGAGTAGACGAGACTGATAACCTTGACGAACTCTTGTCAAGACAACACGTAAACACCACTCGTGTTACGACCCCTTCTATCAACTCAAGTATTTTAATAACAATAGCGACAACAAGCGTTAAAATAACAACAAAACTATCATGGAGAGAAGTGGACTGTTTTGACGGTACTCTACTTCCGACGGAACGACAAGACTTACACATTTCAGAAAGTTGATCAGTTGACGAGCTAAGAACACGAGAACTATCACTCAAAGATTCAGCAGGCCGCGCTTCACTGAAGGCACATTTTTCAGCATTACGCGACTCCACAGCCACATTTTGACTACATTTTACTATTTCTGAAGCCCCCATCACGGGTTTATTTCGAAACGAGACAGGGGCACTACTTAGTTTCCCTGATTGGTATCCCACTTGTAATTGTTTTGACCACGCCGTTGACGGGGCCCATAATTTTGTCGGCCATTGTACGGAAACGGAACCCTCGGGTCAGGTTTTTCTCGACAATAGTAATGCAAGTGACCCTTTTTACCACAATTATAACAAACGTGATCTCCACTGCGAGTCCGAAAATTTCTTGATTGAAATGTAGGATCCCTACGTGGGCGAAATCTATCCGAACCAGAAGGAGCACGGTTGCCCACAAACCGCTGAAACTCTTCTCGAAACACTTGCCTCATAGCCGACTTACTATCATCAGAACCCTGTTGACCCACAGCACCAATTGTCTTATCTTTAGGCGACATAACCTTACTCAATTCCTCAATGATCTGTGAAGACATTTGCTTCGGATCAAACACCGGCGGTTTCTCAGAGCTAGCCAAAACAGACTCCTTCAGCTTTGCAAAATTCTCTGCGGCCTCGACACTTTCGGGCTGCTGAAGCACTACATACTCTCGAATATCAGGCTTTAAACCCTGAAGGAAATAATGAGTCCACTCAGACTTGGGTAAATCTAAGCGAGCACAGTGGGTACGCAAGCTGTACGCATAATCAGCAACCGGTTCCTCATCTAGCTGACGACGCTGGCTCAAAGCTTGTCTAACGCGCCACTCACTCGCACCCGACGCAAAATGCTCAACTAAAACAGCTGTCAGCTCATCAAAAGACATTTCACTAGGACATCGCAAAGACTTAAACCAGGCACTAGCATGACCCTTAAGATACAAGGGCAGCCCCAAAGCTAAATTCTCCTCGCTCCAACCGTTCAACCTAGCGGCGCGCCTATAATTATCCACAAAGTCATGAACATCCTCAAACTCGTCGCCTCTGAAAATGATCGGAAAGTTAACAACTAACTTTCAAGCCGAGGTCGATCGTGTGGTCATATCCCTAACAGCATCACACAACAGAGACACTCGATCATCCATTGTCTCCGAAACTATTAAAGAAAAACGACTTACACTGCCAGAAGAAGAAGAGTCTAACTGCAAGTCACTAGAGCTTCCCTCTGAATTATTTCCGACGTCCTCGCAAAAACCTTGCCTTGGTCAAAAGAACTGCGCTCTACGTTTTCGTACTCGCAATCCCCGTTCTCTGAATCGCTATCCGAATTGTGTTTACCAGGACAAAAAGAAAACTCGGAACCTTCACTAGGGGGAGGGATCACACTTTCTGGTACAAAACCGGGCTGTTGCACTTCTGTCTGCGGTGTATTAGTCGACCTTCTGAATGATCTAAATAATTTACGATATCTCGAAGGCTGAGGAGGGGGAGGATCAGGCCATGAAAAAAATTCGTCAGACCCGTGAGAATTCTCGTCAGGCAAGACCTGCTGAGCAGCCAGGGCGCGCGCTCTCTGCCTAGTAATCAGGATGAAAACGAGAAATGCCCAACAGAACCAGATCTCTCTTTTGAAAACGAAGAATGCAAAAACTAAACTAAACTGAGGCAACTAAGAAACAGAACTCATACACTAAGCAAGGAAACCGACTTTGCAACATACTTCTCTAACAAAACGAACCACATAACTGGCAAAAGCTAAACAAATCAAGCTTGCAATGGCCAGGTGCACAAAAGTAAAAGAACATTGTTTCACTGACAGAGTATCCAGCAACAAGGTAAAGTTCTCCACCAAATATGTAGAATAGCTACCCGCTAACTACCTTAAACAAAGAACAAACTCTAACCGAAAAATACCTTTAAACGTAAACCCCTTAATTGAAACTACTAAAAAGCGTTCTAATAAAAATGATTCCTTTTGACTTTCCAACAAAAGTGAAGCACGTTTTTAATACCAAAGATCTGCTATATATATATACTCCTGAATGCTCATGTACTCAGCAAGTTATATTACAGCTCCTCTGAGTCTGGTCAAACAGAGACCACGCAGAACAGTATCAGTAAAAACCAGTGATAAACGGTGTTTGCAACAAAATAAAAGTACCGGATCCTGTAGTGAAGGATCTAATCAGATCCTTCCGAAATATTGGAAAATATACTTCCCTAACCGTGAAATCAGCCTTGCTCTTTATTTAGAACAGTATCAACCTGCAAAACAACTTAAACTTACCTGACTCAGTTCACAGTGTAGCTAGATGGTGTATGTCCCCTCAGCGCGTCAATTGCCCAACTGCAAGACGTGCCGTGGGAGTCTCTAGTTATATTTAGAGGGCAGGAAGTCAAAACAGTAATGTTTTTGGAGCCGAAAAAAGATAAGACCCTGCCATGCCATAAGGCGAGTATGAAGCCTCTAATGGGGGTCTCTAATCATGAAGGACAACTTGATAAGACGGGGGAACATTTTGAAGCCGGATCTATTGTACGTGAGAACTGTACAAATGAGTGAAACTAAACTCTTTTACTAATACTAGCGTCCTTTTCAGGTCCGTAGGGAAGGGGGGGGGGGGGGAGGGGGTGACATATGGGTGCGCACGTACCCCCCTCATGGACTGCTGAGGTCCTTTTGTTCGCCATTGACGCGGTTAATTTTTGGTCATGCTGAAAGGTACACGAAAATTTCATCTCGCTGAATTAGTAGAATTGTTGAAGATCACTATCATTCGTGCAAGTGGGAGCCGGATGCTCTGCTTTTCCATTTCGATCTATTTCGTGCCAAACTTGTTTTATACTTACCAAAGGAAATTATTCTACGAGTGACCAGACCCCTCCGTAACGTAAGCGCGAATTTTGAAAAGTATTCTAAGATTTTCTGGGCGTTTTACGAGCAATATCATTTGTCTAAGGTACGGTGTAATTACGTCGCAAACACACGAAATGCAACCTCAGACAACTTCAATTTTCAAAACTTTCCGGGGGAGTATACACCAAGTAACTCGCTCCTTCGATCCAGCACTCACACGCACCTCTCCAGGAAAAATCCCGCTGATATCGGTCAGTGCATGACGGTCCCAGATCGTCCCATGAACGGCTCATTTGCTGTGATTGCTGTGCTTATCAGCAAAACAGCTGCCGGTGCTAATGAGGTTTAACAATTAAGTATCTGTCCCCATTAACAAAAAAATTTTAACTATCCAAAACAAAAAAACCCAGATTCGTTAATATGAATATATGAAACATATCTGTTGAACTGCTGGTGAAAGATTTTGTGTGAGCCATAGACATACTTTGTGGCAGCCTAAACTCTTTTATTTATACATGCGTTTTTTTTTTTCCACAGCAAGTTAGCTAGCCTTCATCCGTTGAATTTGCTATCCATGCCTTCATTGTGATAATGACAGTGTTGACGATCCCGTAATGGAGGTTTCGCTCTTGTTGTGTTTATTAAAACAGCTGCCGGTGCTAATGATATGAGTATCTCTTCCCATTAACAAAAACCTCCAGCTTGCCAATTTGGTAATATAAAATGACATTGTGACTCAGACGGATCGCATAAATGCTTGCGGCAGTTGTTTTTGGGAATCGACCAGCAGTGAGATAACTTGGCTATATGAAAAAGATTGTGAGACTTATTTGCCCTGTTTGCTCCTATTTAACCAAAGTAGTCTTCATGACAGCACCAATTTATGGTAAACAAGAATTGAAGCTGTTACCAGCTTAAACTCGGGCCATATTTGACCGCGTGGTGCGCAAGCCTACGACCTTTTAGCAGTGATAACCTCCAGCATCGCTAACTCCCCCAAGTCGATAGATACAGAGATAGAGTGAGGCAATAAGTAACCACCAGATAGAATTGCATTTCTTGCAGTCAGAATGAAATACAGGGAAAAACGACATTTGATAAGTGGAATACTTTGTGCTTCATACCGGGATGCTTTAATTCCCGGGCTTTAATCCTTACGTTTTCACCCTTGATTTAGAGACAGAAACCATTTATACATATTAATTATGTTTCAACACTAAGCGTGAGTCAGATATGTATCTGTGTGATCCCGAGTCATGATGACGCTAAAAGATCGCAATGTGCGGTATGATCGTCGTGAAGGCCACATTCAAGTGTTCTACGCTTTCTACCAAATCTTGTGGTGATCACTGGTTTTGCAAGCGTTTTCCGTTATCATTGTTCAGGTTCGGATATCCGGTTTGGACAGAAATGATTTAAAGTAGTCATTAAGAATTTCCGAGATACTTCTCTCTATGAATGCCAAAGTCTTATTTTTAGTCATTTGTCTTGCATCCGCCATCTTGTATGCGACGAAAGTTTTCAAGAACTTTCGTGGCACCATTAGCCTGCGCAGCAAGCGTTTCCTTTTGTGCGTTTTTCGCTGTTTGACGGCGGTGAGGGTAAAAGGAGGAATGAGTTTCCGGAATGGCATGCGGAATGGCATAATTATGCGAAATACGATTTACGTGGGAAATAAATTAACTGAAGAGCGCGTCATGTTTTCGCGCCAATTTTATAAGAGCAGCAGCTTTTTTGATGCTGCGGACTCTTGCTAAATATTAACAACAATTCGAGGATTTGATCGTCTGATTGTTGATTTGGAAGAAGTGAGGGTAAAGAAAGCGATGAAAACTGTTTATAGTTTTCGCATTCAAGGAACTATGAGTAAATCCGTAGTAAATTAAATTTCATGTTCACTTTACTCCATGCGACTTCGGTTTACAAAAATAACGTGGCAGCGTGAAGTCTTCTCAGCCCGGGGGGGCACTCGACCCATGTTTGGGTGTAGGGGTGCCGCTGGGGGTTTGAAACTGCCTGACCCTGTTTAGGACGAAAATAACCTTAAATAGCTACCCTGTGTAGGACAATGTCCTCAATTTTAAGACCCTATTTAGGACAGAGGACAACGTCTAGCTCATGTGTTACACAAGTGTTTATTGGCGATAGTAATAACATTTAAAGGCCCACTGTCACTTACCGGACGTGATGTTCCACGCATTGAAACGCGAATACCAATTACAACAGATAAAATAATGCACTTCCTAGAAGTGATGGCGAAAAATCCCTAAAAATTTCGCATTAACAGCGGTGAACCTTAAGTGGAAACTCAATTGACGTGAAGCATTGTTCACTAAAATAAATGCAGACTAACGTCTCTGATTTCGGATTGCCAAATACTCGACGACAGTCTTGCAACCATACCCTGTCTACGGACGGGTCCGGGACAGACTCGCTTGAAATTATATACCCTGTTCAGGACAGAGGGGCCAAAAACCATACCCTATCCAGCGGCATGTCCCCGTATAGCCCATATAGGGGAGTACCCCCCCCCCCGGGCTTCTCAGGACAAAGATTGATCCTTTACCGAGGGCAAATAATAAACATTTTTTTCATTTTTTTTAAACCCTCGGTAAAAGATCAATTCTCATACCCTGTATGCTCGATGATTCATTTATCATGAGCGGGAAAATGACAACAATTTGACTAAAATGCATTTGTGATAAGAATAGTTTCACAACCTTTCACACAACCAGTGTCGATAATTAGACACCATACTTGTCATCTGCTTTTTTGCTCTAGGGCTTTTTCGCTTTTAAATCTCATTTTAGGCTGGGACGTCTGGCACTGAAAGACCTTAATTAAAGACGGATATGTTTAGTTCGATAACGCGTAACTGAACTATAGCTACCTGAATCGCCGTATTGAATAGCTAGGTAGGTAGCTCAGCAGCTCAACAATGACTTGCGTGCACGTCGCTCGACGAAAATGTAAGGTGAGAAAAAGTAGAACATATTTTTCCCATGAGTCGGTACAAATTGTAACCGTCAAAGAGTCTGATAAAATGACCGAGATTAAATTTAAAATTTCTCACATAATTGTTTTGGCCTTGGACTGACGTTATTTCTCCAGTCTGGTGTTGCTTTTTGTCTAGGCTACTCGCTGCCACGTTCTTTCATGTTCTTTTTGTCAACTAGAAATTTAATTTATTCTTAGTTCCTTGAATGCGAAACTTCATCGATTTCTTCACTCTCACTTCCTAACCAGCGATCAGACATGTTCTACCCCAGGCGTATATTTTCTAATCCTCGATCTGTTGTTTGGTTGTTTAATAGTCCGCAACATCGAAAAAACTGCTGCTCTTATAAAATTGGCGCGAAAACAGGATGCGCTCTTCAGTTAATTTATTCCCCGCGTAAATCGTATTTTGCATAATTATGCCATTCCGCGCACCATGCCACATACCATTCCGCAAACTATTTCCTCCTTTTACCCTCACCGGTTTGACGGGCGTGGAAAGTGGGACAATAGCTAAAACAACAACAAAACAAACAAACAAAAAACCAAAACAAAACAAAACAAAACAAAACAAAAAAACGTAGGTGGCCGGAGGGGGGAGGAGAGGAGAGGGTAGGACCTCTCCCCTACCCTCCATTTCGCGCTCATCTAAAATACGGAAATCGGCTTTTCAGTGCGTAAAATTCCGCGCTTATGGCGCCATTTCCTTCGGACTTTGCTCCGCTGCTCCGTGATTCTGAAGTCCGTTCCACAACTCACTGTTGTTAGCGTGACGCGTGACTGGCCCGGCCAAGTTGTTCAATCTCCTGGTCATCCATTTCACAACTTACTAAAGTGTCGAGCTTTTACAAGAGGGGCCGTAAGGGGGGGGGGGGGGGGGTCCTTTGCACGATTCACGACTATTAAATATGACAAATAATGGATCACCGTAATTAATATTCCCATTTCACGCTTCACGGTAATTAACATGAAACTGAAAAAAGATCTTGCGGTTTTGAAAACCTTTTTACATTGTGAATTTCATTCTTATTTGATACCAAGCGTCAATTCCATTGTTTTCTTTACTCGATGACACCTTTTTGTAAAACTGAGAAGATCAAAGAACTAAATATAAGTAAGGTGTATTCATCGCGGATACTACCTAAAAGAGTGTTGATGTTACTTTAACAGTTCTTCCGCTGCGAGTTGTTACGGCGTGGAGAAACACCGTCTCATCCTCATGGTTACTCACAGGTCGCAGTAGAAGCTCACTATCGGAGTCGGTGTCGTACTCATCAGTCTGGTGATCGATTTCAAAGTTGTCGTTACCTTGCTCTGATGTTTGACGCTCTAACTCCATCTCACCTCCTTTTGGGGAGTCTGGTTGCTTGTCGTTGTTGTTTTCAGAATGCGTCTCAGAAGGACTTTCCGTATTGTTGGCAGGACAATCCAGAACCTTTTTCCCAAACCTAATGTTCTCCGTTGGTTTCAATGAGGTGGCATACATGTTGAGTGGGGGATACCTGCTTTGAACAGTGACGGTTTCCTGCCTTGCTCTTTTCTTAGATTATTTGCTTTACACCATTCTTTGCCTGACCGCTTTACCGTTGTTTATTGCCCAGTCTAACATGATTTCCCGCTCTCTTTTCTGGCCGGACCAAGGTGGCTTATCCGTGGATGGGCATTGCGTGGAGTTACTTGAGGGACAATGGGATAGTAAGACTTCTCGTGTGTGAAGTTAAGTATGCGGCCCACTGTACAACCCTCTTTGTAGTATTTGCCAAATTCCGCGCATACTGTAGCAAAGTGGGAAACTGTTCCTTAAAGTGACCCACTGCATGCAATTCTTCTACTTGAACGGTGAGGCAAGCGTGCAGGTCAATTTCGTAACTCGGATTCAACTCCTGAGCTGTTATAGAGCTTTCAAACCCGGCGGGGTTTGATTATCGACACTGGTTGTGTGAAAGGTTGTGAAACTATTCTTATCACAAATGCATTTTGGTCAAATTGTTGTCATTTTCCCGCTCATGATAAATGAATCATCGAGCATACAGGGTATGAGAATTGATCTTTTACCGAGGGTTTAAAAAAAATGAAAAAAATGTTTATTATTTGCCCTCGGTAAAGGATCAATCTTTGTCCTGAGAAGCCCGGGGGGGGGGGGTACTCCCCTATATGGGCTATACGGGGACATGCCGCTGGATAGGGTATGGTTTTTGGCCCCTCTGTCCTGAACAGGGTATATATAGGGATGCTCGTCGTCTCGCTTAGGGGTATTAATTTTGGATTTTGGTCTCGCTTAGAATGTTCCGGGGAAAGCGCCAATATTTTAAGGGGTGACTTAACGTAAACGCCATTTTACCGCACTTTACATGGCTTTAATGGAAATATCTCGTTCACGTTTCAAGCGATCCAAAAACTCTATGTTCATCCCGTAAATCTATGTTGTGGGGTGTTTTGTGAATTTTGGGGTGATTTTTGGGTATATTTGGGAGGAGATAGTTTTTCTAGAAGGATTGGTTAAATTAAGAGAAATAAGAAATATTGAAGAATTAGTGAAGTTTTAAATAAGAATTTGTAGTTAATAATTAATATACGGATATCAAGTTAGTCCACTAGCAACCTGGGGTGCTCTTGCGTGGGTATCAACTGTCTGTTAGTGCTCCAAAAATCATTTTCTTTCTTCTATCCCTTCTTAAAACCACTTCAAATTTCATTCAAATTCAGGTTAAGTCCCCCCTTAAGCCGCCAAAGACTCGTTTAGGGTTCCGTGAAGAAACACAGAATTACGCGAAGAGAAACAGAGGTCAAATTTTCTTTTTACCTTTTTGTTTACCGCATTAGGGGTCAAAATTTGCTTAAGCCACGCCCAGATTGGTCTCCTTTAGGGGTCACAAAAAGCTTGAGCCACGCCCAGATGGTCTCCTTTAGGGGTTGAATTCAAAATGACGAGCATCCCCGTCTGTTCCATATGGGAGTCCCCCCCGGGCTGTCAAACCGTCGAGAATCATTTTCACTAGCTGATGATAATGCTTGACTGAATAAAGTTCTAACTGACCCAACTGTACCCGAGGGTTGGCATGGCTTGCAAAAGTTTTCCATTACATTTTCAACGGTCTTCTTCAAGAATCCGTCGAGCGTTTCCAAGTTCTGTACGGCTTCACCTAGAGACAACTTTGGCACTTTAATATGTTTTAGGTGGACAGAAAATGCCTTGTACAGAAGTCCTCAATGTCTCAGGAACTGCACAATACCTTTAATTGTAGTAATTACTTTTACAGACCCAGTTTGTGCGCCCGCGGGGGGGAAGGGTACTCCCTTATATGGGCTATATAGGTATGTGCGGCGCCAAAGGGTGTGGTTTTTCGGCTGTTTTGGCCATAAATAGGGTATCGATTTTAGCTATTTTGTTGCCATTTTGGTAATAAATAGGGTATCGATTTTTGCACTCTAGTCCTGGGTTCGATTTTTTTTTTTAGAAGAAGCTACTTCAGGTCATAAATAGGGTAGGGAAAATCGTAGATTTTGGTCATAAATAGGGTAAGGGTTTTGGGAAGCGGGCCGCACACCCCTACCCAATTTTTTTTGGAGTACCCCCCGGGTTTGTGCGATAGTTACAAAAATGCTTTGGTCGCATTCCATGCAAATTCCCATAGGATGAGAAAAGCAAGGATTGTTGGTTTTTCCGTTCGAATTTCCTTCCCTTCCACTTCCAGCAATAATTGTCACTTCTTCACTTGGGATACTCGCCTTAATTTGGCGGCTTTCAGTGTCAAAGAAAACAGTACCAGTTCTCAGCAGTTCTGTAAGGAGCGATATGTGCACGTTCAGAGCAGTGCACAGTTCTATTCTTTATGCGTGGTTCAATTCTACCTGTTACCATCCCCCCCCCGGACACACCCCCGAGCATTTGTGTACTTGACGTCCTATTCCCCTCCCCTGGGCACACAGAAAGAGACAATTCCCCACCCCCGGGACTCATGACATGGACTAAAAATAAACTACTTCGTTTTGATGATTTATTTGTTTATCTAAACAAAACCAGGAACCTGAAAAATCCTAAACTTTTAGAACAATTAACTCCCTTCCGAAGTAAAGCGAATATTTTAAAACTCGACACACACACTAATACCAGAAGGGCGTTTCGAGTTGAATTCGAAGCGACGCGTACGCATTGCATGCAGAAATCCAACTGTAAAATTTGAAAACAAATCTGGGAACCGAAACATTTACCCAAAGCCTATACCTTTAAGATCAAAGTATGAAAATGAAACAGCCTTGAATATACGAAATAAAGCTACTAAAATTCAAATACTTACGTCAAAGCAAGTTCTGGGATAAGCTTTAAAATCGATGAATGAATTATAAATCACATCGCCTCTATCAGATCGATAAATAAAATGTATTTTCTTTTTATAAAACAGCAGCAAATTGCCAATAACACTTATCTTCAAACACAGCTTTCAGCTTCGAGAGATTATTCTGGTCCAGCCATTCGCTAACGTACTCAATGGACTTGCCCGCGAAAAACGTGGCCTTTTCCGCGTGGTTAGCTGCCATTGTGTCACCCCATAAGTCCTTGCGCGAGTAGTTATTTCAATTTGCCCCGCCCCCTACCCCCGGGCAAGACCGCTTGAGGAAATTCCCGACCCCCGGGCCAGACGGACCGGGTTTTCCCGGGGGTGTGCCCGGGGGGGGGGATGGTAACAGGTAGAATTGAACCACGCATTAGCTGCATGCACACCGTCGAGTCTGACATGCTGATGGCTGCCACACCCCGCAGGATTTCCTTTATGCGAAACGTACAGAGTGTTGTTGTTAACACACATGGAAATCACTTCCAATTAAAAAAAATTATTTCATTGAATTGTAGTACTGTAATACGAAACAGAAATCACTGGTGTCAAAGGCCGTCGGGAGACCGCAATGACTCATACGCAACAAGTCATTGAAGGTCCCCTAGGGCCTCTCAGTCTCGTGACCCTAGGTCACATAAGGTCATCCGGAGAGCTTTGCGTTGCTTTGAAGTCCTTGCATGTAGATTTTTTAGACTTCGTAGGTCTTCGGCGAGTAACTTTCCACGGAAAAAATTGCTTTGTCTTGTCAGTTATCACGGAAAACGGAAAATAATTTCTTTGTTTCACGTATCACGACTTGCATGTCCTTCACAGTTTACAGCTTTGAACTTTCTACAAACACAAGTCACGGTAAATAATAACAGCATTAATGGAATCGTCGCTTCGCTTGTTTAGAAGCCATTGCTATAAGCGTTTGAAACGTGCTGGTGCTTACCGATTCTTAAGCAGCAATTCAACTGATTCAGGCTCCTTCTTCAAACTAGATGCAAAAGACAAAGCTCAGGTATGGTATACAATGGAACCTCTCCTTACGGACACCTCTCTTTTACTTGGTCCCTAGTCAGTTAATATAGAGACCGAAATCCATTATTACAAAGCCTACCTCTCTAAAACGGACACCTCTATAATACGGACACTTATTCCCTGTCCCCTTGGTGTCCGTAATGAAGAGGTTCTACTGTAAATAAAATACATAACATCTGATCCATTCAAATTTTGCATTCTAGTTAGAATTTTGCCGTATTACTTGTAAATTTTAAAGCACCTTTAGTAAGCGGTCAACCTCAGTTTTAAGCGGTCATATGGCTATTTCCCGAGGGTGACCGCTTATTAAATAGAGGCTTGACTCAGTTGACTGTATTTGAATTCATAGCCAAAGGTTTTGAACTTTTACATACATCACCCAATAATCTTATACAGTTCGAGTCACGGCTTTCCAGAATTTTCTACCACTGATAAATATATATGTATATTTCTTTTTATTCATTATTAGGTCGGTAAAATCATTTGATATCACACAGCCAGTGGTGATCCGGCGTTGTCTGGGGCCCCTTATTTTTAGACAAAAGCTAGAGGTCATCTCCATCATAGTGGGTTTACCTAAAATCAGGAATCCGGAATCCAGAATACGGGATCCGGAATGAAAAAAAAAAAAAATGAAAATTCGTCGACATGAAAATTTCAGCGAAGGGTAAAGTCACTTGGGAAACAGTTTTTATAGCTCTTGAAAAATTATAATATCAGTGAAGTTGCTGCAGTACTAGTTAAGCCTATGGTGTTAGTATTCTAAGGCAGTCCCTTTAAAGCGTAAAACTTTAAAACACACCAGAACTACACCTATCTATGTATTTAAAAATCAAATACACAGAATTTGTAAATCAGAAAAGACTTTCTTTTTTTTCTTTTTTTCTTTTTCTGTGTAACATGCCGTATGCTGATTGGCTTGTGAGTAGGGGATTTTCGTTCTTTTGGAAGAGGGGCGAGAGATGTGTATGATTGGTGGCATTTTGGCAGGTACATGCAGTAGGCAAATTAACGCATTCATGATGGTGACAATGGAAATATATCTTTACATGTGTCATAACATTGTGACTAACATATTATTATGGCTCAACAAATGTTTTGGTCATAAGGGTGGGAATGGGGCTTAAAATATTTAGACTTGTTATCTCTAAATCAAAATCAATAGATCTACGAATTCTAAGGTATCTGGAATTAGAGGATGTAAAATAATTTGTTATCTATTTCCTGTTATTGTGATTACTAAATTAAGGGAAATTGTTCACAGGCTCCTGAAGTTCTTACTGTATTTCAAAAAAAGGCCATCAGCATAAAATGTTTCCTTTGTATGGGCAGCTCAACAGTCTTTTGTAAAAAGGTGGATAAATGAATACATGCATACATGACTGAACATAGGAATGTATGCTGCAGGCATTACAGAACCAGGAGTGAGTGTCAGTGAGTGATTGAGCAAAGGAATGAATAAATGAATGAACGAACAGAGGGATGGACAGATGAGTTAATAAATAAATGACTTTGCCCACTGTCTATCCAAGGTCAGTACCAATTCAAGGCTTTATTTAGATGAAATCTAAGTCACCCCCCCATACCAACTTGTTTCAAGACTTTTTATATTATTATGCAAAGACAGTGAGTCTTGTGAAGAGTTGATGAGTGATAAATGCAACACTGACTCTTTTCTCTAGTTACCTTTCAGTATCTCTCTACGTGCTATTGGGAGGAGGAAACGTTAATAAATAGGAAGAGGTGTGGGGGTTTTAAGAGTACGTTTGAAGATTAGGGACCTTTATTCCAAATGAGAAGCTCAACTGCCTAAGCAATTGAAATCTAAGGCAAACTTTTGAAAATTTCACTAGGCTCCTGACTGATATTATAACTTTTCAAGAGCTATAAAAACTGTTTCCCGAGTGACTTTAACCTTCATTGAAATTTTCATGTTGACGAATTTTCATTTTTTTTTTATTCCGTATTCCGTATTCCGTATTCCAGATTCCAAAGGTTAGGTAAACCCATCTATAGCTAAGTTCTCAGATATTTAATTTCAGAAAGAGAAGCCATTCAAGCATTTATGAGAGCCACCCCCCCCCCTTCCCACCCCCCACAACTTACTTGAAGGTCTGGAAACTGTTAGTGGCAGTAGAATGATAGTAGTTGAGATAATGGACTCCTGTGACTAGTTGCTAATCTATGCTTAAGTAGACAGATAGTGTATAAATAAAGGAGTCATATTGTATTATGTTGTGACCAATTGTATTCCTTCCTCTATTGTAGTATGAGAAAGATGGTTTCCTAGTGGTTAAAGATGTATTAAATGAACATGAAAAGAAGGAGCTTATCGATGCTACAGACGAGCTCCTACAGATGTGAGTTTTTCATAATTGGGAGATTCAAAGCAGTTTTCATAAAGCGTGTGTGCAAGCTCTCTTTGGGGTGGTGGGGGGGGGAGGGAGGGAAGGGAACAGAAAAAAGAAACTCCCAACCTCTCCCCCCTCCCTCCTCTACCCTACCCCTGCCAAAGATAGCTTGCTCACACACGATTTTCATGTTTCTTTAGGGGTTTAGAAACATCAGAGTAAAATTTTTGCGCAAACACGCAATGATTGTTGTGTTGCCAGGAAATACAATTCTTAGGTAGATCCATAGGGCTACATATTTTTAAATTGTAAAATGGTTCCAGTCAGCCCCTCTCCATCTGTTACAGAGGTTATGACCATATCCACTGTAGGATGAACATAGTGCTATACATGTTGCACTTCGTGACTCAGGTTTCTCCTTGGCAACCTAATAAGGTTTTTGTATTCTGTTAGGACCAACTGTTTCAATATCGACCGGTTTTGGTCGATTTGGTTGATTTTACCCAGCAGAACACTTAATCAAACAACAAGGATAGTTGAAAAAGTTGACCAAACAAAGCAACTGAAAATGGCTTTTTACAAATGGAACACGCAAGTACTTGCAACTCCACCAAACAAACTTCCAACTCAACCAAACAAAATCGGTTGATCTGTATAGAAGACGACAGAGAAGTTATTTTCTAACCTGATATTTTTTTGTTGTTGTCAGGAGCATGGGTAAAACCAAATCAGACAAGTACTTCATATTGGAAGAGGGCCACTCATCCGGCAAATCGTTGTTAAAACGGTCACGTGTTATTTGCCCATCGCTTATACACCCTGTTTGGCAAAAAGCATTACGGCATCCTAAGCTACTAGACATCATTTCACAACTGGTAATATGCATTTCCATCATTTCAATCTTTATAAATAGATTATTACTCCTTCAGTCCTAAATAATACATGACCCATAGCCAGCCCATAGCCTAGTTGTCGACTATTAGCGCATTCTAATTTTTGATAGACTACTCTGGGGAAGAATGCAAGGAAAATTGCTGAGCTCATGTTTAAGGCTCAGTGTTGCTGTACAACCGGCACTGTATTAGACTCAAAACTTAGGTACAATCTTATCTCTAACTTTGGGTATCGTTAATCTGTGTGAAGGTTAGATGGGAGGGAATTCTTGAATGAAGATGTGTATGGTTAAATAGTCGGTTTTAAAAACGGATTGGACTGACGCGAATTGATACAATAGTTATCGTAGCATGCGCGCGCATAGCAATTGTTTCCTCCTAAGTTGGCGCGTGAAGCGAACAAGAGCTTCCGGGGAGAAGGAACAAAAAATAAAATAAAATAAAAAATAAGTGGAGGGAGCCTCCCGCGCAGTCAGAAAGGAAACTTACACGGGCGATAATCTCTGATTTACTTGTCTATCAGAGCATTTTTACAGAATAAACTCATCTTTAGCTGCTTCGTTCCATTTAGAGAACAAACGATTACATGGTCCCGTTTCGGCTTGTCTTTAATATCAAAATTTCTCATCCAAGGCTAACTTAGACTTCTATAGCTTAAATGTGTCGGCTCGTTTCTCAATAAGACTCGTGGTCGCGCGTATCTGGTTCGTGAGCGTACCTGTATCAAGACACTGTTAGGGCAACACCCAAGGCAACGTTTCCTTGAAATTGTCTTGCCGCAGAAAAGTTATGGGACGAGTTCTCTCAGTTTTTCGCGATCGTTATAGTAATCGCAAGTTTGGGCGAATGATCAGGAGAATGTGGAACATGCGATTTAAAATTTTGTCGTGGCTTACGCTGCTCATGGCTGCTCCACAGGCTAGAAAAAATGACGGTCTCTGGGCTTGTTACTGATGTTTTCTTTCATGTAATAATTAACAGTCATTTCACAAGCGTACGTTGGATATAAGATGATAGATAGCCATCGAGGGGCGTAGCACCACGTTGGCTGTAATCATTTCATATCAAGCAAGCGCGATTGGAATAAGCATTTTAATATAAACAATCAAGATTTTTTTGTAATTTAAATATTGCTAGATCTTCCTGATTTCGCTTTGCATGAACAAACAGAAGACAATTTAATGGTTGCTCTTTCTCGGGCATGGTATAATGGCTCATATACCATGGGCGCTTAGCCATTCAAATCCCTGGAATTTCATTATACAATTAATGATCCAGTTTTTGATAATAGGTTTTACAACGTACACGCACACCCATTTGCGTTACGTTTTGTTTTGTTGTTAAATCCAGGTTGACAGCCCCTCAATCCGCTACATAATGCAAGAGAAGATTCACATGAAATTTCCGGGTGAAGACGGCTCATCAGCAATCAAGTGGCATCAGGACTGGGCATTCCTTCCTCACACAAATGACAGTATAGTTACTGTGGGGCTGGCTGTAGATGACTCAACCAAAGAAAATGGTTGGTACTCATAACTTGTAACTAAAGTCTGGCATGTTAGTTTCGTACTAAAATCATATTACAGCGTCATAAGTCACTTTTACGTAAACAAATTTTTTTTTTGCCAACACAGGATAAGCAATAAGTTACCCCAACCCCCACCGTGTCCAACAGGAACCTGTTTGCTAATGAACCTAGCCTGTGAGCCTAGAGTTTTTAGGTCGCAGCGAACCTAAAAGAGAGCTTGTTCGCAGGCTACAATAAACCGAAAACTTCTTACCAAGATTTTCAAAGAAATGCCTATCTGTCACTTCAAACTGCCCTAGCCAATCAGGTGCGTTTTTTTGAGCCATGGGTTGAGCAAATATTTCCCTCTGTTTGTAAATTATTTCGCGTTTTCCTACAAACTTGTCTCACTCGCTTTAAGGTTACCCTATACCTTCAGAGGTGTCTAGCGTTTTAGCGATGTAGCGCGTCCAGTTTAAACTGTAGATACCTAAAGCCCTATATCAAATTAAAGCTTATAGAGCTGGCTATCAAACTATACCAAGAAGTTTGAGATAAAATGATTTGACGAATTTTTCACGACCGCTAAATGCGAGCTTCCGAATCACCTTTTTAAAGCTACAAGTCAAAGCGAATTTTGTTTTTCGCTAATTTAATTTGCTCCTCAGTTTCGGGACCCAAAGCGCTAAAAAACGTGTCTGCGTTTTGCCATATTCAATCGCAATGAAAAGTTATAGAGTATTTTCAAAATAGGATGAACAAAATGTGGAGTGATCGTACAAAAATCGCTCTCGGAGAAAAAATATTTCGAAAGAAAAAATTTGCAGACACGTTTTTGTTGTTTATTTGTTAAACTAGCTAATGTCCAAATTTGAAGGCAAACGAACAAATTCCTTTTGAGTTTTAGCTCTTTGAAGTGGGTCCTCCAAGTGAAAAAAATTGATTCGAGAAAACAGTGCTAAAAATTCGGCAATTCATTTTATTTCAAAATTCTTGGTTTAGTTTGATAGCCAGCTCTATAAGCTTTAATTTGATATAAGGGTTCAGGTATCTACAGTTTAAACCGGACGCGCTACATCGCTTGGACGCGAGACACCTCTGAAGACACCTCTGAAGGTATAAGGTAACCTTAACCTGGAATCTAACCACTCACGAAACGGTTGTTGTTGACCTTTCAAACCGGCTACGGCTAACCTTTACAAACCAGAACTAGGAGACATATTTATAACTGGCCCTGGTTAACCCTAACGCCAGATGGATATAACAAAACGAGTTTGTAGTTACCCCTCCGTCGCACGTCCACGTGCGACGGACATATACATATACAGTCACTATCCGCTGGATAGTGACTTATTCTCGCTGGATAAAGTTAGCCCTCTTTGAACAAACTGGGCCAGCTCGTGAAATCCGTACCTGTTCGGGCGAAGCCACCCCGTATACCGGTAGTCCGTTATAGGGAATAAACCTCCCCCCCCTCCCGCGGGCGTTCAACGCAGTTGAAGACAAGTTGCAAGAAATGTTGCTTAATCTAACACCACCTTGTCTCTTCTGTTCAACTTTAGGGTGCCTGCAGGTCGTTCCTGGTACTCATAAAGAACCAATCCTATCTCACTTTAAAGACGGGGTCTTTGTATCAGCAATAACTGATCCGACCTTTGACCCCAGTAAAGCAGTAGACGTCGAAGTCCCATCCGGTGGTGCATCATTCCATCACGTGCGAACTGCACATGCGTCGCGTTCCAACAACTCTACTCGCTCGCGACGAGTGTGCTTTACTCAATACTGTGCTACAGATTCGTGGCCTCTCATTGGTGTTGTTGGACCGCAGGGGTATGGTGTCGAAGGGCCAGTGGATTGGGAACGATTTTGTTCTACTGTTGTGCGCGGTTCGCCGACTTTGTACCCTCGAATGGTGAATATTCCGATATCGCTGCCTTTTCCTTATGAAAGAAGCTATGATGTGTTTGAGAACAACAAACAGCACCAGGCTGCCGAAAAGAGAAAGGAATAAACTGAAAATATGCTTCAATTGAACGACAACAAAAATAATTATAAGAATCAAAGACAAAATTCTAAAAATGTATCGAATAATTTTGAGTATTTTAATCATCCAGGGGATCATTGTGAAAATTTATAGGGGTTGGTTGTAGAAGTGATCATGCCGCTGATTTTAAATGGATATTAGCTAAGATATTTCCTTTCAAATTATCAGTAATAGTTTTATCATTTTAATCTTGCCAGTTGGTGACCTGGCAAGGAAAATGTAATGTCCGGCTTGAAGTTTTGGAAAATTGTAGGAGTGTTATCAGAGTATGTGATAGTGATGAAGGCGTTTGCTTTAAGCAAGACATTTCCCTTTATTTCACACCTTTACAACAAAAACTTAGATATATTTACAAGTCAAAATAAAATATGCTAAGAATAGCGAAACTAAAAATATTTATTTGCCTACTGGAGTCAAAAGAAAATAAGGGGGTTTAATTTCTCTTACTGGAGTCTTTGTTTAATGTTCCTTGAGTGCTTCGTAACAACGTAATCATTTAAAATAGCCCGGCTGTTACTTTTCTCGCAACTGACATTTCCATTTTGCGCTTCAGCCAGATGGGCTGAATACATGTGAATAGTAGACAATTTATACAGTAGGAACAGTGCGCAGATAACCAGTGTTCGTAAAGCGAGGTTTACAGTCGTTCTTCGTTGTTTCTTTGGTATGTGACCACCCATAAACTCTGCATAGTTCTATCGCCGGATCAACTCCTGAGGAAAACCATTGATCACAAAACTGTTCATACAACTCAATGTGTAATACCTTCAGTGACGGCGCCATTTTTCAATTTTTCTTTAAGGACGGTGCCTACTAATACCGAAGTATTTTTGTGCGGTTTATGACTATGCGGGAAAAGCAGATCTTAGCAAGGGCTATTGGAATCCAAAAAGAAAACTTTGGGTAACCACGCATTTTTCAGAGATCATTAAACATTAATATCCGGCTAGAAAACGCGCAAATATAAAGCAATTTGTGGGATTTTTTCCTAAATTGAAGCTTAATTATCTCTGAAAAATGCATGGTTACCCCCAATTTTTTTGAGATACCAAAAGCATTTGGTATGTTCTGCTTTCTCCGTATAGTTTTAAACCATGCAAAAATGTTCCTGTATTAGTAGGCACTACCCATAGGAAACCCGAGTATCTCGCGATGCGCAGAACGTATGCGCAGTTGAAAACATGGCGTTACTTTCCGAAAGTTCAATAGGTAGATCAAAAAATTAACGTTACTTTCGGGGAGACCGTTACTTTCGGAATTCTGTGGGACCCCACTTGGGAGCCTGTTCGATTCACAGGTTACAAAGATAAAGCACTAACAGAAGAGTATCTCATAAGCGGGTTTCCATGTAATTGGCTGCCAGGAATGTCTGCTCAGTTCTGCTACCCCTAATCAAGAGCCTCATAGTCTCTTGCCCTAATACAGTAGTTGGATTTAACTGTTCCCCCTTCAGTTGACAGTTTATTTTGCGACTCTTGAAAACGCTAACATTTCATTTTACATTTTGCCTCCTTTCGCATACTAATACTTCATGCCAGGATTTGATTGCCAGTCCCACCCCTCCCCTCCTCCTGCGACTTACATTGTCATTTATATATCATGCCTTTAGTTAGCCTGGCTCCCAAGTGGGGTATAGTGCGAAGACAAAAATCGAGCTCGGAGAGGGGGAGGAGGGCGCTCCACCCGCCCGGCTCACCGATTTTTTCTTTTCGCCCTTCCAGGTTACCCGGCACTTGGGAGCCTGTTCACAGGCTAGCCTTTAGTCCATCGAGGTGTGACAATATTTCTTGATTGTTTTTAATCCTGTTTTTAATAAAATTATTCCGCCTCGTGTTTGTTGGATATGGGAAGACTATAACCAACTTGGCACAGCGCACCTCGCTATCCCTGTCAAGGTGGTATGCTTCTGGCTTCCGTCTGTATCCAACGGGTGCGCGTGGAATGTGGACTGTGGATAGCCGCGAAGGACTGGGAACATTCCTGAGCCAGCGATACAAGAACGGTATCATATTTCGTTTCCATTGAGACGAAACAAACATGGCGTCTGTGCTTCAGAGAAAAGTCGCGTGAAAATATCCACTTTTAGATCCAATAATCTTAGAGTTATAAACACCTGACTGCATTAAATGGAGACCAACCCACCAGCTAAATTACCTGAAGGAAATGAAGAAGAAAGTGAGAACAATTTGCAGGAAACTGAACTTCTTCAAAAACCGCTTGTAAAGTTCGTCGAACATCTTTCGGAATCGGACGATAATAACAGTGGCGACGAACCTTCACCTCTTACACGCGAAGCCACAAAGGAAATACGAAACAGAAGAAACACTATTGTTAATTCTTTTCGGCTCGCTGAACTGGTCCCAACTACAAACACACCGCATTCGCAGTACCGGCGAAAATCCATCACAGTTTTGACGACGGAAACTGTGATTGACGCGAAGGCTGAAGAACAGTAAGTGTTTAAAAGCTTTGTCAAGTGTTAAACAACCTGGCAAGTCTTAACTGCGCTTTTTTTGCTTCACAGGTTAGGTACAGTTAACCATAGTGGTGTATGCAGACGTTCAAATGTGTAATTTATAAACAGTGTATTAGTAGTGTACAGTGTCTGTTTTTAGTTTATATAAAGCCACCTAGCCATCATATAACCTGGAGATCTTAACCTTACATAATTATAAAAATAAAAGCGTAACTATATATACTTCGGCTAGATTCTAGAATACCCGGCCACTAAATCTAGAACTTAAAAACCTGCTACGGCAGTCCCACAGTCATCTAATTTGCATCCACTATACGACTGCGGACGGACCGGTAGCACTCCAGTTTAATACTTAGATGATCCACTACGGGACTGCGGATCGCAGTAGCACTCCAGTTTTAATCCACTACGGGACTGCGGACTGCGTTAGTACTCCAGTTTAATACATTCCTCGTTCTTTGAATCCATCCATTACTGGACTGCGGACCACTGTAGCACTCCAGTTTAATACTAAGATTAATTTACTTGTTCATCTGTTGAGTGCGGTAGCATGGACCACGGGTTTCAGAGTAATGCACCTTGCGAGTGGACGGGTATTCTGAAATTGCTCCTATACTTCTATGCCCAGTTCACATGCATTGCTTTGTGGATGCATGTTATTCCTTTTTTTACTGTTTTAAGAATAAGAGATGAACATACTATATAATAATGAAATTACAGTGTGTAATGCTTTCCTGGCTAAATGGCTGGATGGCTGTAACTGGCTAGTAACTCAGCTGTAAATAACATTATTTGCAGTTTGGCCAATCCAATGTGAAAAGTTAACATGAAATGAAGAAGAGCGTTACAAGAAAAATGCGAATGTCCAGTGTTTCAAAGTGACCAAGCATAATGTGTTTAAATTCCTTGATTTGCTCTGATGAAAGGTTAATGCTCAAAATGTCAGCCAAATTATCTTATCAACTCAGTTGATGAAACCAAATATTAATCTTATTTCCACTCCCCCACCAATGCAGCAGCACTTTTTCTTTAAAATGTACCTAATTTGTACCATCATCACCATTACATGTGCACTCCCACCAATGCAGTGTACACATATATCGGAGTTGCACAGATTTTAAAGTAATGTTCTTTTTCTGTCTTCTATTTTCAGTTTCATCGCAGGCTGCAGATTATCAGAATGGGACGACCACAACCAGGCCATATCTTGTTTTAACAAAGCTATTTCTCTGAAACCAGAAGTTGTCAAACATTATATTACAAGAGGCGAGAGTTACTTACAGATATGTGACTTCCAATCAGCAATCTTAAATTTCAAGAAAGCGTGTATATTAGACCCAGACAATGAACAGACATACTCCAGATTAGCATTTCTCTACTTCCTTCAAGGGCAGTGTTTGTTTGATGAGAAGCTCTATGGTGAAGCTTTGGAGTCTTTTTCAAGGGCAGCAGAAATGAAGCCGGAAGTGATTGGCTATCACACAAGAAGGTGTGACACTTATTCACCTTTTTTTGGGATGACACTTGTTTCTCTTTTTTTGGCATCATTTACGTATATATGTGGTCTTAAGGAAACACATTGTGGATACAAGTAATAGGGAATGGTAAATTGCAACTTTGCAAAACAGAAAGGACTACTAAGTAGTTTTTTTTGTAAGCGTGAGAACTCAGCTCCTCCAAGACAGCTTCATAAAAAAAAGGACTGCAAAACCCATGAAATTTGGCTCAAATTTTACAAGTTGAGGTTTTTGAAAGACCTTTTGCTATCCTTATACCTATATGTAGAAATCCCATACAACTGTCATTTGGTTAAAATTTTCTGGTGGACTTTTTTTTAGGAGGAAATATTTCTGACAAGAACTTATTTTTTTTAGGGGTTTTCATAATTAATGTTTAGGGGTATTCATAATGTCATGAATTCATGAAATTATTTGTATATTTTCTTTAACAGTGTGGCTTGCCTTGCTGCTCTTCAGCGACATGGAGAATGCTTAGCACTTGTGAATAAAAGACTTGAAGAAGAAACTGACAATCCTGACCTGTTTATAATGAGAGCCAGACTCCATGAGCTATTCCGTAATGTAAGTGTGGTGACAACAGCTGGGTCAATATCATTTGAATGTTCAGCTATCTTCTGTTAAAAACGTCAACTGTACAATGGTTTTAAACTTCCAGCCCAAACTAAAATTCTGCAAACTATGATTGTTATATTGTGGCAAGGCTGATGAGGATGATGATGATGAAAACACCGAATACAGTGCACTGGTCATAACATCAGGCCATTGCCAGCAATGCTGCCAAAATTAATGATGCCCTTCCTTTTTTACTCTGAACAATGCAATTATGTACAGCATGTTACCGGTGTAATTCTCTTTTCTAATTTGTCTGTCATTTTTTAGTCTACTCTCTGTTACTATGACGTCAAGGATGCATTAGCTCTAGCCCCTGAAAAGGCAGAAGCAAAAACTCTGATGGCCTCACTTGAAAAAAGAGCAAAGGATAGTAGACAACAGGTCAGATCAGCCGCAATTCAGTATTTACTTTATATTTAATTTAATTTATTTAGCCTTCAGTTGGTATAGAATATATTTAGAAGAAGCCAAGGTTGGCTGCCCAATGATCCGTCCATCCTTAATACAGCTGTATATCATAGCATCTGTAGTGGCTCATCTCCAGTCTTTGGATGTTCCCCAAATGGAGCGAGGGATCGTAGGGCTCATTGATCAATTTTTTTAGTAATGTTAAATAGAAAGTGTTTTTTATAAGGCACAATCAAATACTATTTACAGATGCTACATGGTATAAAATAATGATTGAATGGTTGGTTCATTGATTGATTGGACTGAATGACTGACTGACTGACAGTCTGACTGATCGATCGATCGATTGATTGATTGTTTGATCAATCGATTTAGGGTGTGAAAAATATTAGAATTTAAATTAATTCACTACTTTTTAATAGTTCTCTATGTAGGTTATAAGTTGTAAATAGTACTGTAGAACTGTTTCAAAATTTCCTATGAAAACTGGACATCAGTCGTTTCTGTTTTTTATTTTTAATGAACTAATTATCCCTTCTCTCTCTTGGGACCCCTGAAACCACAAGAACACAGTCTGCTTCTCCTAATTACCATATCCTTGCTAAATGGTAATGTTTCAAAATTTCCTATGAAAGCTGGACATCAGTCATTTCTGTTTTTTATTTTTAATGAACTAATTATCCCTTCTCTCTCTTGGGACCCCTGAAACCACAAGAACACAGTCTGCTTCTCCTAATTACCATATCCTTGCTAAATGGTAATGTTTCAAAATTTCCTATGAAAGCTGGACATCAGTCGTTTCTGTTTTTTATTTTTAATGAACTAATTATCCCTTCTCTCTCTTGGGACCCCTGAAACCACAAGAACACAGTCTGCTTCTCCTAATTACCATATCCTTGCTAAATGGTAATGTTTCAAAATTTCCTATGAAAGCTGGACATCAGTCGTTTCTGTTTTTTATTTTTAATGAACTAATTATCCCTTCTCTCTCTTGGGACCCCTGAAACCACAAGAACACAGTCTGCTTCTCCTAATTACCATATCCTTGCTAAATGGTAATGTTTCAAAATTTCCTATGAAAGCTGGACATCAGTCGTTTCTGTTTTTTATTTTTAATGAACTAATTATCCCTTCTCTCTCTTGGGACCCCTGAAACCACAAGAACACAGTCTGCTTCTCCTAATTACCATATCCTTGCTAAATGGTAATAGTTCATAGATAAATCTGTATAGGGGTATTATTTAACACTGGGATAACTGGTCATCAGATAACAGCTGGTTATAGCCAAGCAAATTGATTGCCATAAAATGTTGGCTGTCACTTGTAATCACAGCATTGATGTATCTTCATACAGACAGTGAAGTAATTTTTTTCATAAATTATTGTATTGTCAGTGACAATTATCTAATTATCTTGGCAGGCCATACAATTACATCTAGTAGGAAAAGTTAAAGAAGCCCTGTCTAAAATTTCCATCGCCATAGAAACAAATCCATCTGTAGCAGAATTCCATGTCTTTCGGTGAGTGATTTAATAGTTTCTGAAATCTTTGCTTTAAAAAGAGTTGAAACAAAGGTGAATTACAATTATTTTTTAAACGTAATTTCCTGTTCTGCAGCTGTTTGCATGTGAGTGAAATGTATGTACAGTGTGGCTCTAACAGATTCTTGCTAAATTAAATCAAAATTCATTTCTTTGCAGTGGTGCACTCCACAGAAGACAGGCTGATTTTAATGCTGCAATAGATGATTATCTTTTAGCCATGGACAAGACAGATCACAATGAGTCAAACAACACATACAAAGAAGCACACAGACAGCTTCTTCTCTGTTATAATGACTTTGCTGTGGAGTGCTTTAGGTAAGAACAACTGGCTAAGATAAAAGCGTATGTTGGTATTTTGAAAATACATACAGCTGTAACTATCACATGTGTAATTCCTTATGCAGTAGCAGGAAGAGATTTGTGTTTCATACAAATTTACTGGCATGTTAAGGATTTGTTATTGGTAAATTGGTCATTAGTAGCATACCCAGGGGGGAGGGGTACTCCAAATTAAAAGTGACAGGAGGTGCAATTGGCGCAATTAACACCCACAAAAATCCCTCGGACTCGAAGCGAGAGCCAAACAAATCGCCTAAACGAAAAGTTATCCCCCAAAAAAACCCTATGCTGAATTTAAGAACCATAAAAACACTCAGAAAAGAGTAACGTGTGCTTAACATACCATAACAAATTTTTACTCCGAATCTTCCCATAAACCAAAAAAAATCCTGGTAAAATGAAACTACCAAAAAAAAATTCCAATATCGTGAATTTCAAACCCCAAAAAATCCCTCGCATCTCTAATCCCCATCACTTTTAACCTGGAGTAACCCACCTGGGTAGCATACAGGTATTGGTATTTTGTACCTTGATCTTATGTCTCTTTAATTTGTTCTTTTTTCACAGCAAAGGATATTATGATGAAGCAGTGGTTCTATTAAACAAAGCAATCAAAGGAGAAAAGAAAGAAAAGGGGCTTTACATTAACAGAGGAGGTGAATTCAATAGTTAATGCTCAGTTTCTTTTTCTTTATTGTTAATTTAATTGGCATGGTCAGTCTTGCCATCGGACAGTCTGCTAGGTAAATCAAGTATATCAAGCAATATTTCAAGAATTTTTTCACGTCGTGTGCCACTACAGGCAATTTGATAGGGCTCGCCTGCACCCCACTTTCATAGCGCGTTGGCTGCAGGAGGAATGGCAGAATGCCGGAATGGAATTGCTGGTAAAGGCTAGACGTGCAGTAGTGTACAGTACCGCAAGCTACATTCATCCTGACCTCTACTCCTTTTGTGCATTTTTTCCCGGCAAAAATACTCTGTTGTTTTCCACGAAAGCGGGAACTGCAAGACATGAAGAGTTGAAAGCCACACGTGGGCATCGCTTTTCATTTCCATGCTCGCTCCAGTCTTAACATTAAACGCGCGCGCGCGTTTACTCCGAAATATAACGCAAAAAATGCACACGTGTCAGACACTTTTTTTTTTACAATATTGTTGTTTTGGCATTGCAGACTGTTTCTTCCGCCTGAATGAGCTTCACTTCTCGCTGTCAGACTATCAGCAGGCACTAGAGATGGACAACAGTGACTGGTCTGTTAGATGCCGACTTTCCATTGTCTTTAATGAGTTTGGTATACTGGAGTATTACGACAGACACTATCTTGACGCTATTGATCACCTGACCACATCCATCCACTACAACCCGCGGATTGGAGCATATTATCTATCACGAGCCAGGGCAAGATACATGATTGAGGTACTACAGTTGAACATTTTTGGATCTTGAGAATGATGTATTATTCAGTGAGTGACACAGGCATACTCGGAAAAAGGAAATCCGAGTGCTCCTATCAGGAGTCGAACCTATTAAAGACCTTTGAACCTTTGTCTTTTGAACGAAAAACCTTGAGAAAGAGAACTTGCAAGCCTGGTTTTGGCGCATTTTTCAGATATTCTTTACCAGTCATTTGGAAATTTTTCTTAAGCGATTTATTGATAATAGTTTTTAACGGTACATGACTCTTACCTGCAAAATAAATAATACTACTCTAATTGCAGTGCAATATCACAGAGCGTTTAAACACACGACCAACCTAAGCATTTCTTTAGCCATTCAAGAAAGAAGTTTTTAATTGCTGTTTATGATATGAGATACAGTGAAGGAGTACGAGGCTGTGGTCTGCAAATCTGACTTTGTGCTGAGCTCACACTTTGGTTACACTTTGATGCCACTGACATCACGTCACTACGGACTTCACGTCTTCATTGCTAGCGATAAAAATCCCTTATACTAGTATCGAAATGAATTCTGCTTGCCACTTAGAAAAAAAAATAACGGCAGAACTCAATGTTCCTTTAAAACACAACCACAAAATGTCAAAATCTTGGTTTCATTGCGGTTCTTTTAGTGACCCCGCAATGTTCTAGGTTGTCGTCATGTTATTAGGCGCATCCAGTACGTCTTCATCGCTAGTGCCGGATAAACATCCCTTTATACTAGTATACTATACATGTAACCTGATCTTTTCGCTACAAGAAGTCTGTGTTAAAACGTTTCTGTTGCCTGAACGTTCGAAAATTTCGAAGGTAAAGAAATGAAAAGTTAGTCCTGGGCCTAACCTTTAGTGGTAGGCCTAAAATACTCCAGATAGGAATGAATCAGTCTACTAACCACTAAGAGAGAAATAAAGACCTCGCCGCAAATAGATAAGGTTTGTTTTATTGCGTATTCTTCTAATAGCTTCTGATCACCCACAGTGTTGTAGGTATCCACAAAATGCATGCACATTGCATTACATGCAGTTCCCGTCCTTAGTATATATTTGCTATATATTACACTGCAGCAATTTATATTCAACGCCGCAAGTACGCGTGCCTCTCAGAAGTTAATATTTAAATTGTCCAGCCGGTATATAGGCGACTTGCTCCTTACTTAATATATATCCATATCCGTAAGCAATCCTGACGGTTTTGTTTGCGTTTCTTACAAGGACATGGATGGTGCTCGACAAGATGTCCTTATGTCGTTGTATTTAGACCCCGAAAACAAGGAGATCGTGTCAATATTTTCACGGCTGTTTCCTGGGCGAGCGATCACTGACGTCATGAAGAGTCACGTGGGTATGGCAGCTGCACGTCAGGCCGAGGCTGCTATCAGAGAAACAAGCAGTTATCGAGAACTTTCCCAGCATGCTGCAGGTAATGTTCAAGCAGTTCAATGGTACAACATAAGCCGCTGTTACACTAGTCGAGTTTCTCTCAATTTTGTTGCGACACAAGTTGCACGAATCGTTGCCCAGTGTAACGTGCTCTGAAATGAACATGTCTTGTTATTTTTTGTTGCCGCAATCGTTGCGAGAAGTAGAAGTCGGTTTTACTTCACACCAAAAACGTTGCGAGACATGTTGATTTCAGGGAATGTAACACTAGGCAATGATTCGGGCAACTTGTGTCGCAACAAAATTGCGAGACAAGTTGCAAGAAAAATTGCCTAGTGAAACAGCGCCTTAATGAATTAATGGCCACCAAATGATGACATTGTGATGTTCGCTAAAGCCACGAAAAACTCTTTTGTAGCAAAGACTGAAAACTGTGTTACAAAGCCTTTATGAGTCTTGCAATGAAAAGAGCAATGCTCAGACTGCAAAAGAGTTCGTATTTTGTGCCAGCTTGTTTAGTGAATCACAGAAGCCACCAAAGGCTGAAGATACGGTCCGTTCTCTTTATTCTTTTCGCCTCGCAAGCCCAACGGCACTTCATATATGCGCTTCGTTTCTCCATGCCCATGTCACATATTGATCTACTGAGAGCCAGAAAAACGAGAAACTGTTTTTCTCAGGAAGAAGAAAAAAACCTTTGTAAGTTTGCCCTTCAAAGAAGTGGGGGAATTCACACCTCCGATTTGACGTGGAAAATTTGTTTCCATGTTTATTTTTAGCAAGAAAAAATCGGGGTGGGAACTTGTCTCTCATTCGCTACTTGGCCTGCACCAATGTGAGCGAACAAATCTGTCCGACGAATTCCAAGTTCGAAATATCGTAAAAAGCCTCCCATCTTTCTCGTTCCTTTGTGGTGTAATTGTTATTCTCATGCTCTTTACCTTTATTTACTTCTGTAAACGTTTTGTTCAAGAGAATTTTGATCTCGTCCTGTGCATTCAAAGTTTTGATTTTTTTTGTCTAAGGTTCAAAAGATTCTAAATCAGCATCCAAGTTTGGCGGTAAAGTTGTTCTTCCACCCATCAGAGGTTCCGTGTTTCCTGAAGTGAAAGCTTGTATGGAGGAACGAGATTTTCACATCAACATTATAAAGGGAAAGAAAAAGGTAAGCGGCAAGTACATGTATAGTCCTACAGCAAAACTTATCCAGTAAGGAAACAGTAAAACCGTTCAATTCCATTATTAGCGGTTTGCATTTGTCCCATCAAAGATCAAAGAACAAAAAAATACGCAGGGAAAAATAAGACGGAAACGCTTGCTACACAGGTTACAATACCTCTCGAATGTTTGGTTTATCAACAGAGTTGATAACTAAAGGTAAATTGGCCACCGTTAAAGAGATTCGAGTGCTGACGTTTGGAGCGTTAGCCCTTTGTCACAGCGGACTCGCTCCAGTAATAAAGGTCTTACGCTCGAAACGTCGGCACTCGAATCTCTTTAACGGTGGTCAATTTACCTTTAGTTATCAACTCTGTTGATAAACCTAGCATTCGTTCTTACTCATCTGTTCCAGCGACAGGAGAATCAATTTTGAAAAGTGAATGTTACTGAATACTGAATAAGCTTGTATTGTCATCTCAAAACTGTTGTTTTGAATTCCAGGCTACAAAAACAGTGCAAAGGGCGTTGAGCGCCCGTCAAGATTTAAGCTTCAAAGGTCCAAGGGTCCAGTCCAAGGTTCACAAGTCGTCAGCGCATGCGGAGAGAAGTCTGGTGAAATTTGAAGGACTCACTGAAAAAAGGACGAAAGATCAAAAATTGTTGGTTCATCTCGCCTGATAAATAAAGCAAACCAGGTTTTCTTCACGCGTCAAAATTAAATTTGTGACACGGATTTAACTTTGAAGTCTTTAGAATAAATTCCTAAGTTGTGACCATTCAAATGAAAGCTACTGACCAGTACTTCCCCGTGGTGCTGTTTATTAGGCTGTACACGGTTCTTCTTACTTTTGAGTCTGTGGATGAAATCCTAAATTGTGACCGTTCAAACGAAAGCTACTGAGCAGCACTTTTCTGTGGTGCTGTGTAAGGTGGTCCTAACAGACAAGATGAAATAAGAAATAGACATCGAGTTATTTTTAACCCCGATACCGCTCCATAGTTCCCCCCAAGACGACGGGAAACCTTGGTCGTATTGTGAAATGTCGTCTGTTTTGTCAGGCTATACTTTCTTGTGATACCGTTTATCTGATCATGTAGTTCTAAAAGTAGTTTCCAGTCTGCAGATGAAATCGAAGCGTGACCATTCAAACGAATGCCGTTGAACAGTACTTTCATTTTGTGTTGTTATTGGCTGAGGAATTCTTGTGATCGATGACCCAAAGTTGATGCTCCATCATGGCATTGCTAATGTGATCTGTGAAGCCCACCCTCCGTTGCCACAGGAGATGTGTTGCATAGTACAGGACAGGAAACAGGTAAAATCCTCTTGGACGACTGTGTTGCATTCGGTTGAGTGAGCGAGTGAATGAATGAGTGGTTGAGGAATCCCATAACTCTTACGCAATTTCTGATCATTGAAAGACTGTCGAGAATAACAATAAAAGAAACGGAAAAAAAGAAACAAAACACCTTAAGACTAACTTCTGATTTTTTTAAATATACTTGCCTTTATCGAACACAAAAAGTGAAAACCGTTTTGGAACAGTCTTCCTCTTCCACGAATTGAACAGTGTACTTCTCAAGAGCAAAGTATTTATATAAAAAAAGTGTGAATATGTAAATATTAATATTTCCGTAAAATCTAAAGATATCCTATTTTGTACTTAAGAGTTCTCAGAGTTTAACAAATAAAGATACTCATTCTATTTTTGTCTCTCGATTACTTGTTATTTTATTGGTAGAATCCTTGTTGTAATATTTGCAGGATTTCTCGGAAGTTCTACTCGCACTTCTCAACGTCTTGGACACCCGGGAAGGAGGGGGGGGGGGGGGAGGGGGTGGGGTACTCTTCTATATGAACTATATAGGTATGTGCGGCCCCAAAGGGTATGGTTTTTGGGCAGTTTTGGTCTAAAATAGGGTATAGAGTTTAACCTTTTTGGTCTGAAAGTCTAAAAACGGGTACGGGAAAAATTGCTCTTACAAAGACTTGATAAAGGAAAACGGAATTTTCCTGCTCAACCTTGACATCCCAAGGCGTTTTTCCTCTAATTTCGACAAGTAGAAACATCCAACACATCAATGACAACGCTATGATAGTTTATTTGTGGTGTGTTTTCTAATAATTTACAAATTTGTTATGTTTAAAGCAGAAAAATAAATACTTCAGAATGTCATTATTTTATGCCAAAAACATCACTTTTGAGGCCCGCGGTTGCTCTTAGCTGCCAACCTAATGACAACTGTCTGCGGGATCATTGGTCAGCAGACGGTCACTAGGACAACCAACAGTTGAGTGAAACATATGAGGCATGGGCCAGCAGGCAAGGACCGCTGGTCATTGGCTCTGAAAAAGATATCGAGCAAAATCGAGTACTTTATGCATCAGTTAATTCCAGCAGTGACCCCGTTCTCCCCCGGGGGGGGGGGGGGGGGGCATTAGTGGGGTATTTTTCGTCATTGCCCTTCTCCGAGGTCGGCATTGATCCATCCCAGGGCATTTGAAGGCACTGATAGAAATTACTGATGCATTACACCTACAAACTTGACATCTGATTATTTCCATATTTTCTCCGTCAGAGAGAACACTCCAACCATTTGAATTTTTTGAACAAATTCTGTGTTTAAATAACTTCTGCGTTTTTCATCAATGTAACTAACTATTAGCTATTACGGCCGATTTTGAGAAATCCTAAACCGACAGTTAAATAAATTACTACGCCAACTTTAAAAATCTATTCACTCTGATTGCAAGCCGTTATAACAGCGAATTACTGAAGTAAATAATTCATTATAGTAAGTTTTTATACCAAAATCTCATTTAGAATTCCATGAGAAGTTTTCGTTGGTTTAAAAGCAGAATCTTTTCCGTCTTTTTGTGATAAAGCGTGTCAAAAAAGAGCCGAAAAGACGTGTCTCGTAGGCGATGGCTTGAATATCAGTTTATCGGCTCTAAACAGTTTAGTTGTTTCTTGCCTCCCCTTCCAAACGAGGATGGTGCAAAACCTTTGATATTGGACTTCTCTCTCCAAAAGGCTTGCAAAAACCTCCTTTTATGTTTAAGGTTTTGCAACTTGCCTGAAACTTTTTAGGACAAAAATTAAAAAAAAAACTTTGCGTGGCGTATTGTATCTGCGGTGAAAATGTTTCTGGAGTTTTCTTTTAATTTTTAAACAGTTAAAGTTTTTTTTGATATGAAAGTGTTTTTGTCGCCTGAATTGTATGTGAAAGAGCGGCTTTCATTTGAGGGTCGTAAAACCAACGCCAAAGCAATGACTCAGGCCAATCACAACAGACTCAAACGACACAATGAACCAATCAGAATTCGAAGTAAATGCACGCAGCCGGCGCTAAGCGCGGGAAAACGCGTCCAATGAAGTCACGATTGGGTCTAGTTTTGCTTCTCATTGGTTGGGAAGTGGCGCGAGTTTTGTTAACCAATCTTAGGGCGTAAAGGAAAACGAAAGCAAACTCGAAATTTCTTTCGGCACTCAATTGAAAACCGATCTATTTATGTAGTGGTTTACATATTTTAGTTAGCTTTTGAAGAAAATATTTTGCATTTATTATAATGGAAAAAGCTCTTCCTAAAAAATTGCAGTACATAACACCGCAAAAATTTCATGCCATTAGGTATTCACGTTATCTAATTATGTTTACAAACGCCTACGCCAAATGCCCGAAGATCTAAATAATACTTGTCAAGTTTCGCAATATTCCAATCGTTCCTCTTTCTTTATATATTTCCCGGCAGCCCCAGCGGGCGTCACTACAGCATCAGCTTTCCTCAAGGATCGTAATTTACGAGTTTTAGGCTTGATGTATTTTTTAGAAACCAGTGTTTCGAGACTTGTAGCAGATTGAAACCGGTCTTGTTCAATACTTGTGCTCGAAGAAGCAAATACTTTAGCCACATCCAGTCTCCTATCTGATTCTGGAGTGCCGGGCGTGATGGTAATCTCCGGGGTTTCTACGATTGAATCCGGCCGAGAATGTTCAGAAGACTGGGCATCAGGTAGAGAATGTTCTGACGTATTCGATCTAATACTCGTTCGGTTAAAATCACCGCCTTGATTCACATACCCAACACCACCAACATGTGCAATGGTTGCAGTCAGTCGAACAAGGCAAGAATGGACTTTGTCCTTGTTGCGAGTTTTTCCATATGCGTAATAAGTTCCCTGCGAATCGAGGACGCTTTTAGCGAATAAAACAGCGACTACCGTTAACATGATGACAGAGCAGGCCATCGGTATCCCAATCAATATTCCGAGCTCGGTGGCTCTAGAGTAGGGTAAACTGGCTATACTGTCTGTACAGAAAAAAGAAAAAAAGTTAACTTTTAATAAACTGGACCGATTAAAAACGTGGAAAATGCCAAGTTTTAGCGTTGGGTTCTGTTGTTCAACCAGGATTATGCTGTCTACGATTGGCTTCGATTCAGCTTTGAAGCTTCAATTTCTCTGGTGAAGGTAAGACCATGAGACCCCGTTTAAACAAGTCTCTATTTGACGGTCTAGCGATTATTATAAGTTGCCGGCTTATTTTTCGCCTTTGTGAGACGGAAAATAATGCATAATTCATCTTTGGAACCCAACAATGAAACAGGGGGAGGGGAGGGAAGTGAAGGCAAGATAAAAAAAGGTGGCAACCTTCCCAAGGGATTTGACGAGGATTACAGTTTTACCACTTAAAGTCAACATCTTCTGAAATTGTAAACAAGCACTTCAGAACGCAAATCAACACTAAAATAGTTTAAAAACATCTTAGTTTTTCAAACAGAGGCTACAGTACAGCTGCTCTAGAAATTGCTCCATAGCACACTCAAATCAAAGATTTATCTTTCAAATTAATAAGCTATATTTGATTTTCATAACAACTGATTAACAGAACTAACACTGATGGATGCCATTCGGCGGCCAACAATCGCGTAACCAGGCTCTTTGGCCAGCGATTGGTCGCAGGAGAGACTCTGGTGTAATGGATTTTTTTTACCGCAGGATTTCTGCCTTAAAAGGTCTTAAAACAATGTAGGTGAAAGGCAGAGCCGTTACGGGGCAGCCAATCAAAATAATTAAAATTTTCGATTTTTCCAGAGTCTCTCCAGGCAACAAACCGCTGCCCAAAGAGCCTGAGGACTCTGCATACGAGGTTGAGAGTCCACTTGACAAATTTTTGAACATCTTTTGAAATTTTTCAAAAGACGTTCAGCTGGGCAATCAAATATCTTTAAACATCTGTGGGAGCCAAAGTTCTAGATTTTCACTTTTGCATCTCGAGATTCTGTCTATCACAGTTACATTATTTGATTATATTGGCCATTTTATTGGTTAAACAACAATCTTGGAATTTAAACTCCTTGTGCCTTTATTGTAATAACCCTACGTTTGAGCGTTTCCCTGAAAGTTTTCCAGATCAAACTTACCTTTTTTACAGATGTAAGGTAGTTTTTGTGTGCATGACGTGTCTTCCCACCATCCTTTGTGAATCATTTGCACGCATGCGCCTGTCTGATCTGGCTCTCCTGGTGCCCAGTTCTCATAATTAAGCGGTTTATTATCAACCCAGCGGAGCCTGGAATCAGATGAAAGTCTTTCCATTCCAAGCCATACTCGAACCTTTCCAGGTTGGCCAATAAAAGTCTGAACCCAATTGAAAATTAAATCATTCTCTTCTTTGCTTGCTATCGATATCAGATGCGCTGAATGGATAGTACAAAATCTTTCAGCATGATTGAACACTTTTGCATCTTTTACTATTCTGTAACAAAGACTTCCATCGTGAATCCATTCTTCATCGCAGATACCTGCAAAGGGAAATTAAAGAAATGGGTTAAAGAAAGAAAGAAAAGAAATGGCGCGCAATAACGCACCCTCTAAACTTCCAAGAGTTTCAACTCCAAATTTTGGAGCACAGTAACGCGAAAATAGGACACTTTTACTGATTCGATACTGATTCAGATCGCTGTTAGGCAATCCTAAGAGAAAACAGACTGGGCGTGTCGAGTGAGTGGCAAGCGAGTCCTTGCACTGTTTACCAGGCTTTTGACCAGCTGCAAAATTAAGACGGCAGACCAATCCTAATGGCGGAGATGGCAAATGTCAGTTGTTCTCGACCATTTTATTTTTTGTCACCTTTGCCGTTAGGATCAGTCTGTCGTCTATATTTTGCATTTGAAATAATTTCCTGATCCAAGTCTACAAGTGATCCGGCACCACTCATCGGTTTGTCGCTGTGGTCTTGCAGATTTTAAGTATTTTTTGTTATCAGCTCATGCTTGTGTCAAATCTTGGGAATGGCTAGTGGGGTCCAGGCTCCTCTTTCAAATCTGAACTTGGATAACTTGGATACTTTGTGTTAAAATAAGCAAATGTATCCATACTAAAGAAAGAAATCTCGGAGGCACTGGGTGCTTATCATCTACATGGAAAACCCGGAAATTCCAGTTAGAAAATCAAATGGTACGCATCATTCCATTTGGAGTACTTCTGAAATTATGGGCTTCTGGTCGAAGTGATGCATTTTTATTACTCCTTTTGGGATTTACAGCTGGTGTTCATACATTTTGCATGTTATCCATCTTCTGTTAAGACAAACTAAATCATTTCGGATTTATGCCGAAAATTTATATCCGGGTGCATGGTTTGCGTAAATGGTAAGCACCCACTGTTTACCCTACGGCAGGAAATTTTATCGAGTGTTTTGAATTTGCTGAAGCTAAAGATAATTCTTCCCTTCACGAAGCTAAAGTCAGATAAACTGGGAATAGCATTCAAGAGAATTTACCTTCAGTTGATACAGTGGCTTCTTTCAATAGAGTAATATTCAGCTTCACATTATGGTTTTAGATGACACGGGCAAGGAAAAGTGAATAAATATTTTCACTCATTTCCGTTGTTCTCGATAGAAGCCCATTACATTATATTGTATTGACAAAATTGACGCTGTGCTTTGATATTAGAAGATTGCTTCGAAATAAATTTCAAGCTTGTAGCGGAAAATGTTGTTAATGACGATAACTTGGGGGTCACGTGATCACATGTGTGTGGTGGGGTTCACTTTTGTCTAATTCCCAGGCCATCTTATTTCGCCGCGGTCAGGTTAGACTAGGATTCCGTCCTCCGTGTATTAATAAGATCGACAGCGTTTTCAAACTGGCTCTACTCTAACTTATGTTTATAACATCGCTTTACGTCATCTCCCCCTCAGGGAAATTGATAACATGAGGGAATTGTTCTCCTGCTCATTTCCTATCACCAAACCATTCCGCGTTTGTAATGGGAAATTTCATCAACGGAAATTTAAGCGTTGACATTTTCCGCGTATGCTTAGTGCTCCTAGAGGACAATAACGGATGCCGCTAGGACTCGAAGTTTTTGATAAATTAGCATATCTATATTTTTTTCTGATAATGTTAACCTCACTATTAAGTTTTTCATTGAACTGATCACTGAAACTTTGGACATTCAACTCGACGTTAATTACTTTTTAATATATTTTAATAAAATGGATGTAGTTTTTAGATGCGTTTGAGTGACGAAAGTTGTTTCGGCCATATTTTCTTTACATCCAGTTTTCAATCCAAAACAGTCATCACTGATAAAAACATTTATTATTAGCTGCAAACAAGAGATGACGCCCCAGGGTACGTTTGTTCCATTTTAACTGAAGAGTGATGATCTAACCAGAAAAAATGAATGATTTTCCCTACTAAACGGCTTAAATCGCTTGCCAGTTCAGTTTTGTGGCGATGAAAATAGCGATGGACCCGATCTATTATGCATGCCATGATGAAAATTAGACGGCGCGCCGCAAATGATAAAACCATCACAACAACAAATGTTTTATCTTACCTTGTAGATGCGCTAGCTTTGTGTTGGTGACAGGCATGTTTATTTCAAAATTTGTTGTTTGTGAAGAAGTCTTAGTTCCTTGTGACTCTGTAACACTTGCGTTTAGCGTTCTAGCGAGGTATTCATTCGTGATACTTGATTGAAAACTTGCAATTGATGGCGTATCTCTATGTAAGCTACCCGCTGCACTTGATAGCGAAGGCGTCGGCGAAGCAGTCGCGCTGGAAATCTCCAAGTGTAAAATAGCCGTTGCTAATAATTGCAACTCCAAGGTATAGTTCTTTTTGATCAGCAAATGGATGAGAAATATAAGCATTACTTTTAAGAGCACGTTTTCGAAGTGAAGACGTGAAACTAGCTTGGATCCTTGAAGAACTGTTTTTGACCCTTGTATGACAAGTTGAGAGAGTAATTGAAAACCTGACGTCAGACTATTGATGCCAAAACCTGAAAGAAAAATATAATAGAATGGTAATTTTTAGGTATCGTTAATTGCGATGACATAAAAGTATATTTATACATTGTCCAGCCGGTATGCTGTAAGATATGTTTTCCTGAGTTTCGTAAGGAATTCTCATTTTGGGCAGAGAAATTCTTTATTTTCCTACAATTAGACTACTTTCTGGCTTTATGAAGCATTTATCATCATAGATTCGGCTGGCAAGGAAGTCGCGTCCGTGTTATTGAATTTTGTTTGTACCCTTAGGCATTAGAATAATGGGAATATACAGACAAAACAATCTATACACAGATCGGCCTCTACAAAGAAGCGAGTGAGATACAGAACAATTTTAATATTCAATTTTTCCTTTTAAACAATTACAGCGATAGATGTTTGCCAGATATTGAACTCAAATAAAGTTAACGAACTCGATAAAACTGTAAAGGAATAGAACGTAAGCGTCATATTTATTACAGATTTTTATCGATAAAACGAAAGCTCCGAGTACGAGAGCAATTAACCAATGAGGATGATATGGAAACCTAACTTCTCTGCCAGTGCCATCCTGGCGCCGCTTTTCTTCTCGTATCTTGTCGAGGCCGCCAGATTATAATTACTATCGTTTGCCCCAACTTTGAATTGGTGTATTAAGTCTCGCGATGTGAGAGCACAATGTAATTCAGTAAAGTTGTTCCGATGATGTTGCAAGTTGACGATATTTGAATGAAACACAACACATTTCCTTTATTTTTAATTATTTATTATTTTTTTTAGTAGTCAACGCATCCGTACTTCAAAGTCATTTTCCTGTGAGAATTCTACATAGCTTAAAACAACACATTACGCCTTATGAGATGAGGCCAAGCAGCATTACACATGCGCAGACCGTGACTAGGGACAGACATTCGATCACGTGGAGTCATTCAGATTTATCTTAAACGAGCTTGATCGATCAAGTATCCGAGGTCTCCCTTGAATTGTAAAGCTGGTGGAAGATTTGTTCCTCCTAAACGGAAATCGAATTACCAGAGCCAGATTTGGCTCTCAACTTTAGCGAGCTGGTGTTTGTCTTGGAGGAAAAAAAATTACTGAAGATACCCACGTGTCTGTCTCGTGAGATGTTCGGCGCATGCACGTGCTAGTATTTGAAATTACGTTACTCTTGAATAAAGGAAGGACTACTTGGACAAACAGCAGCAAGATCGGAAGCCGGATCTTTGTGTAGATCAGGATCAGCAATATTGAATAAAACGTAAAACGAAATGCAATGCAGCTGATCTGACAGCTAAAAATGGTAACTTTGTTGCCCAATCAGAAAAACTAACCTTCTTCAGGGCTGCAAAAAGCTAAGTAAAAATGGAAAAAACCGATTGCAATATTTTATTTATAATGGCTTTTGTACACGTTTCTGCTTTCTATGTTTGTGAACTAATCATATTTCATCTTTTCATTGCTATCATTTTAAATATTGTAACCGTTGATTTCAATTTTTACTTAACTTTTTGCAGCCCCTGAAGAAAGTTAATTTTAATCTAACCGAAATATCGGGCGATAAAATTACACTTTTTAGTTGTCCGATCAGCATTTGTTTTTACGTTTTGAAATTACGGACCACCTTATGACGTTATTTCAATGACGCTATTTCATCATAACGCCACTTCTTCAAACGTCATGTCATGTATACAGACCAGAGTATCCACAAACGGAAACAATTTTAAGACAAAAATTTTCGGCTTTTCCGCAAAGCAAGTTTAGGACACAACAAACGTAAACAATGTTTCTTGCCGTTGGAAATAATGTCTAATAAAAGCTGTTACTATTTTGGTTCAATTTTTCACATTCCCAGACTAAAAAAGTTAAGCTTCTTGTCACCAAGAGCTTGTCACCAAGAGTCTGAGAGTGATATCATAATCATATGCCGCCGGGCGAACTGCTACCACACATCAAAAACAAAATTCAATTTGTTGTTGTCCTTGTTGGCCCCAAAAAATGTTCAACTAGATATCATTGGGTGATATCGGTCAGTCCAAATGTCTCTGCTAGCTAGAACTACAGTCAAAGAAAATTGACGCTGTATACATATGTATAAACCTACCAACAAATGGTGCCAAAGCTGAAGACTTGAAGCAAAATTATGCCTGCGCCACGGTGCAATAATGTGGCCGAGTTAGATTGACGTCATTTGGGTTTATCGCTGGGCAACGGCTTTTTAGCTAAATTCAAATAAGTTTACTGTAAATCATGTACATTTTAAGTTAGATTATATTTTGGCTTACCTTCTCTGAAGTGAGTTTCGTAACGCATCAAGTTGTGTAGTGTCTCGTGATATTGGCTCTGACCTTGATTTCCGTTCTTGGATTTTCCATCCAGAAAACAACAACTACAAATGAGTCAGAAAATACTAAATGTGAGTGAATAGTTCCGACTAAAAAAATGTTTTTCCTTTCACTCCCGTCGCCGCGGCTTTTTTGCTTTCTAACTAACAGATATCACTGGCTTTAAAAGTTTAAAAATTAAACTCAGCGTTAAAATAAACAACGTGTGACCTTGCAACCCCAGCGAAATCCTGCCGAAGCACGATCAAACGTTCTTCAATAAACTTGAGCCATTGCCAGTTTAAAAACAAACAGTTTACCGCGCGTTACACCCCAGGAATTTCTCCTATGAAGTGTAAAAGAAGAGTGTAGGCAGAGTCGTGATTTCTGCAATGATTTCAAGGATTTCTCGTCGAGTATTTCTTGAGTCTAACTCGAGGAAGCAGAAACATAACTCCAATGAATAAGGTTTCAAGTTGGCTTGGGTAGGTCAATTGTGGGTGGCTCTTTCCTGCCCAAAATGAAAACTGTAAATTAAATATTAGTTTAATGATGACATGAAACAGATTAAGTAACAAACAACGAAGACTAGACGCTGGAAGTCATGCCAGTCCATTCTCAGTGCAAATACACTGGAAACCTTCATTTTCCGAACGTGTTTTCGGCTGTCTTTGTTTCCAAACAATCTTATCGAACCCCCGATCGAACCTCGGAACCTCTTAGCTACATAAACTTGATTTTGATCAGGCTGAATCATTGTGTGTCTCAATTCAGATTGCAAACGAACAGCATACTGATCACATTTTTTGGCAGCTTGTTGTGCGAGCTCTAGAAAGAGCTGTCTCTCGAAAGTGTAAACTATTTTCTGTGCACGCACAAAACAAAAATGCAGTTTTGATTGATTTTAAAAGCTAAATTGTAAAATTTTACTAATTTTATGCAATGTACGGGCCAAGTTTTCAACAAAAATTACCAATAATTGATAAAAAAAGAGAGAGAAGTTGAAAAAATGAGTTCTTATCGAGTCTGGTAAATTCTGGGCCGTTCAGCTAATAGTTGTACAAATGACCCATTATTAGCTAGCGTGTAGTTAAGGAACTTTTCAAAAATTTGGTTTTCTCTTTTCGAGTATGCCTTTGTCAGTTACTGAAAATACATCTATAATTTGTTCACCGGGATTAAAACATTTCTTTCTGTTATTTATATGTACTGTAATGGGATTCCTTCTCAGCTGGCCCCAATTTTCTCTTCACGATGCTGGCCGAATTGTTTGAACAGCTTTCGGGCGAAAAAATGGGGCCTCTGATTGCGTCCGTAGTCCGTATAATTCAAAGTTCGGTATATGTCAGTCTTTAGAATTGTCTGGAGTGCCTTTTAATACGGAAATGAGCAGGTTATGGACTTGCGCCTATAGCCTATGAAATAGCCTATGACAAAAATTATTTTGCTGTTTTGCATTGAAAAGGAAGACGACATTAAAGTTGCGTTCGGTTGACCGTGTTCCGGAATAAGAATTAGCGGAACAGCTGTTAGATTTCTCTTTTAAGTAAATTTGGGAAGCCATTTCTGTAAACAATTTGCTGACAAATGATAATTTAAGAGCGATTTTGTACTCCAGTAACTCCAGAAACCTCTTATGAGAGATTTCTTATATAATTATTGTAGGTATATTCGGAATAGGGTCAATCAAACGCACCATAAGGCTACTCCAAAGGTTCCCAGGGCAACAATATATTTTGTTTAGCCCGGACATGCATACAGGGCAGCTCCAATCGAACTTCCGAGACTTCAATACCATTCCTGCACGGGCCCGTATCTTGAAATTCGCAATAACTTTTCGGCCCAGAAATTAAGAGTCAGATTTTTTTTTCAAACCCATTTTTTATCGATTGGTGTCAAGTTTACGTCTTAGCTTACTCAGTTTATTCGATGAAATTGTAAGAATTCTAGACTTAAATCTTAAACCTTAAGGAATAATGAATGAATTTCAGTTAAGGAACCTTGCACACATAAAATTCGAGCCCGGTAGGTCAACGGGACATGAGAAACAGGCCCCCAATTAGCGGTAAAGAATAGTTGAATTTACCGGCCACAGCGGCAGCAATGCATGAATGAAAATTTTATTTAGTTATTTATTTATTTATTTCATTATTTGGCTATATACATCATCTTACTAACACACCTCACATCCACATTGTTGAAGCGCCGTTTCATCGGAGGTAAGTGCCGCTGACCGGGTACTATATTTGGAGTCATATCCGGTACCCTCTGATGTAGGTGCCAGGAAAGAATGTCTACTAAAGACCCCAACACGAGGATCGCACTAATAGAGCTACGCATGGCTCCATGAATTCCTGACTCAAGAACAACATGAAGAAACTGAAAAAAAATGGGTTGAGTGCATCACGGAATTATAAGTATGAATTAACTAAGAGATATTTTCGTATATCTACGAGATGTGCTACACCTTGACCAGCCCGCATGCAGGGCGAGTCAAATTAGAAACAACAAACTAAAAAAAAAAAAAAGAAAAAAGAAAAAATTCCATATACAATCCAAAACAGGCGAAAAGGAGATTGATCACCAAACATAAACTTTTATCATGAGTAACAAGAAAAGCATAGGGTAACATGTAACTTGTCGGGAGACGGGAGCGCAGTAGCAAACTGTTTGTTTGTTTGTATGTCTGTAAAAATAACTGCCAAATAACTGTCAAAATTCCTGCGCGCTGATTGGCTCCTTGTTATTGTCTATAAGAACACAGACAAATAAATATGACGTCAGATGTAACGCGCGCGCTTTCTGAACTGAAAATAAAGCCAATTCCGCGTGACGACCGACGGCAGTTTTCTATGGTCTACAATCTTAAAGACCATGAAATGTCGTCATAAAACGTTAAAAAGTCAAGTGGAACCACGAGCCGCAGGCGAGTGGTTCCACTGTCAAGAGTATGGAACAAAGAAAACTGTCAGCGAATCACGATTTGTCAAGTACAAAATAGTATAGTACCGCAAACCAGTCGACAGTGTTTTTTCTGAGCTCTGATTGGCTACTAAATCTCTGGATACTAGTATTTACTGTTCATCTCACAGTATTGTTCTGAATTTCGCGCGACTTCTTTCACTAAATTGGCAGAAATAAATGACAAATTAGGGCTGGCTATCGACTGGTTTGGCATGTACTAAAACAATTATCCACCTCAATGCGATGAATAATTGGTAAATATTGGTACAACTCCGCAACATGTTAGTACACTTTTTGCGAGTAATTTCGAAATGTTTGGCTAGGTGGAGTTATGCACAATAACACGTGACATACTTTACTTAAAGTTACAATCTGGTGATTGGTAGTATGTTACACATCTCAAAGTAAACGAACGCCAGTCTATTGCGGCATTCAACCGAGCGGAATTTATGTGTCACTCAAACCCGACGATTATGACATTTCCCTTAAGGGAAAATCAATAACTGTAAATCCCGCTTTTTAATCAAAGATAATCATTCACCAGACATATTTTCACCGGAACGAATATTAAGTATTTGAAAAAAAAAAGCATAAATATGTTCAACTTTTGCAACATTTCTGAGTGTTGCTATAAATATTAGTTCCTCAAAACATTTCCGTATTATATCCAAACAGTTGACAACTAAAATGTGCGTATAACGTAATAAGCAACAATAACATGGCAAGGAATGTATAAGGATTAATCGAATCTTAAAATCTTATCTCTTGTTCATTGTTACTGGTGAAAGGAAATTAACTCGGACGAGCCTTTAACTGCTAACAGAATGACTTTGAAACTTACTGCAATGTTACAGACCATAAATTTTGTGTTGGATAACAATATGGTGCCGAAATGAATCAAATATTAATGGCAGCCGTTTAGAGGTATGAGAAACTTATGGCACTAATAACATTACGTACTGTAGGCCGGATGAAATGAGGCGACGCATGACACACATGTTGCCTCAAACGACAGTTTTGGTCTGATTGCGGGAAAAGCTTCGACGCGTTTCAAGCACTTGAGTAAAACAACAATTGCTAAGTTAGATTTGGTACTGACATTTAGAACACATTCCTGCAAAACAAACCGTGCTTCGAATAAAACAATACCAAATATTGCATACCTAGGTAAAGTGAAGGCTTCTTTTCCAATATGAGCCGGTCAAATATGGAGTGTTGTGGACTCCTGTGATGAACTTATCTTCGGCAGAAACCTTTGCATCCGCAATGAAGTCATAAACTAAAAAAGTATGTAAAAGGTTTTGATCGAACAATGAACAAATGCCTAACGCATCCAATGTCTATTGTCTTGATAACTCTATTAATATTTGCATAAGAAAGAGACCTGGAAATAGCTTCAAGAAAATGATGGTCGATCAAAAACACCAAAGAAACTCGATTAAAATATTTGGTAATTCATTCCTGATAATTGATTGCCTTTCTTTTCATGCCTTTTCAGCCGCAGATCTAAAAGATGCATTACTCTTGTAGAAACGCGTTTGAACAAAAACTTTAATTATATATATTGTTGTTAAAACATGACATCTGCAAAAAAATATATGTATAATAATGAAAAAAGTTGTCTTTCGAATTGTCGCTAAGTTCTGTAGCAAATGCTGGTTGTAAGTAACTGCATTAAACAATTTGCATGCAAATAAATTTATTCAGCCGGGAAAAAGCTAGAATGGAGTTCAAATAAAATGTAGAAAGTTTAAAACTTTCGCAGTTCTTAATTTAATCATATTTCCCAACCAATCAGGGCTTAAACATAAATCATAACAATTCTGACTGCAAGCAACTGCTATGAATAAATCGAAGAAGTTGTTTGACTTTCAGTAGCGTAATTAAATTTAAAGGTATTAAAAAAAACATAATATTTTTTTAAAGCTACTGAAACAGAACACAGTCGTGTCGTGAAATAAATTCTTGGTTATTAGTACTAATAAACCTGGTTTATTTGTACGATTACGAAAAAATATTTTGTTTCGAAAGTAAAATGTGAAATGTTTTAGAAAAAACCTTTTGGAAAACACCACTTTTCTAAGAAAAAAGAAAAACATTCAAATGAAAATTTGCTTGACACATTCACGTAAACTCGTTTATTGTTTTCGCGTGCACTCGAATTCCATAATTTCACGACGAAAACAAAGCGGCTACACTTCAGGTTTATCGATGATCAGCCAATATTCAAAAGAATTGTCCCTTAGGTGCACAACAGTATTAACAAGTATTAAACATTGAAAACCTCTTTGTTGGAGGTCTACAAATGGACACTCTAAAATAGGCAGTCCTCAATAACTGATTTGCTTAATTTCTTGTCGAACGAGTCTGCCCTAAATTCTTTTTCTAGTGCTATACCAACTTATTCATGGCTGAAAGAAATAATTCATGATCAAGATAAACGATTGAAGCAGTTATTAATCATTCAAAGCAATAGGACTAAGCAATTTTTTCACAAAACCGTAGATAATTGTCCGTGGCTAGGTTAAATTTCTATTGATTTAAACAAATCGACCTTTTTGCTTTTTCATAGTGCCGGAAGAAACTCGAAAATAACTGAGCAGATAGATCGAAATAAAATTAAATAAGATTAAGATTATCGTTATTTAAGTGATTGGATTATCTCTGAAGTTGATAATTACTCTGTGTTTATCATGATTGATAATTGGTAGCAGCTAATATACGTTAAACGGTTTCATATCCATCATGATGTAATTTCGTAACTTTAATCACACTAGTTCTGAGAATAATCTTACTTCTACACTCTCACGAGCTGGTTTTGTAATCTTCGTATGAAACAATTGCATAACAATAAAAACAACACCTTTCATAATAATAAAAATCAAGTTTCGCAGTCTTCTTTTTAATACAACTGAATACAAACCGCGGAAAAAATCCTCGCATGATCAGTCTACATACTCTCCAAACTTTGAAGCATACTTAAAGGTTTGGTGTTGGTAAATGAAATAATACTGAACTGTCAGTACAAGTGTCAAAAGATTGTACGTGATCATAAGTAAAAAGAAACGAAGATGGCTGCTATAATTCATTAATTCAATTTTGAAAAATTCTTATTATTTTTGCTTATAGTAATCATGGTTTATACATTTTTAATTGTAATCAATGGAATTGAAATAGTACTGGGAGCCCAAACACAATATTACGACCTTCTTCTTCTTTTATGCATAGTACTTTTATAAAGTTGAGTTTTTATATTTTATATTAATTTCTTGCACGTGGCCACAGAAATCGGCTACACTGCTGTGGTGTACGTGTTCTTTGCAATTATTTTGTTGGTGATTCAAATAAATCCTAAATAAATGCATTCCAGCTGTTTCAGTGACTCTTTGATTGCCAAAAGTCACATTTTTACCAAGAATGCCAACCTAAAATTAATATTCCAGTGTTGTTTAAACTTACTCTAGAAGTGAATTGAAGTGAACTTAAAAAAGGGCCAACGTTTTCAAATCCTCCCGATTAGTGCCGTGTAAAATTCGCTGAAAGCTCATTAACTTTTGCTCTTACTTCAAGAATTCGCTAGATCGGCTTGAACTCTTACTTTTGATATTATATCAGGAGGGGTACATATTCACAGTTTCATAATAATTTTGACGAAATACCATCAAAATCCCTGTTAAGGGTGTCTTACCCATTGAATACTGTACATTTCGTGACTGCAATTTTTTAGTTAGTTTGGCCACTTATCCTCGTTGATTAGTCGATTTTAACTAATCAAGCTCCACTCCTTTGAGCTGCGCAACATGATTAAATTTCATCACACAATAAATTCTGTGCAAAATTTAGTTATTCAAATTTTCCTTCCAACACATTATCAATTGTTTCACTCTGTGAGACTAACACCATTTGGCATCCCGCAGAGAGAAATGTTAAGTGATAATTATCCAGAATTGTTCGGAAACGTCAGAAGCAATTTTAAACAAATTAAGACGAATTTCAAGCCCACATGAAGATGAAGTTACATGATTTTTCTTTATAAAAAATATTCCTAATCATATGTTGGATCACAGCGATAGTTACTCAAACGCTGTAGATATTGCATCTGGTGAAACAAACGCAAATAGTCTTTACGTAAATACTCAAATTCAAAGAAATCTCATTACCCGTACTTTGATTCAACAATGTTCTTGATGTGCTTGTTAAGTTTGATTTATGATGCATTATTTAAAACTTTGAGTATGATATTACCGAGATCATACTCAAACATTTTCGTCTTTGTACGATCTGGAACTGTAAACGATGATCGCGAAACGAAACATATTAAAAAATTCATGTAAACGACTGCGTAGCATCTTGTATCTATGGTTTTAATTACGTCAAAAACTTTCATGAAAGAATCTACTTCTCTCTTACCCTAAAGTGACCAGCTTGAATTCAATAAATGTGTACAAGTAATGCAAAGACTGGCATTAACACTAATACATCGAATTTGGAACAAAATAACAGAAGTATTGATGAAAGCATATGCTCATTGAATTTGCAAAGTAGTACGCAGAAAAATGACAATAGCAAAGCAAACAAATAATGGATGCTCTTTGGGAGAACACTCGCTGTAAGGTTCTTCGTTCGAGTTGTCATTACTTAAGATACAAAACCGCATGAAAGCAATTATAAAGTTTCTGAAACAGCAATTAAAGAGTTTGACACCGTCCAAGTGCAATCTCGAAGCACACGAATTATAAATTACCCACAAGCAAATATACGGCATAGAGGATCTAGAGTCATGGTGTGCGAACATATGGCTTCAGTACTTAAAGAGTTATCATGGTGTTTTCCTAGCTATTTCTTACATTAATTTATCGCTAGTTTTAATCAAGTCGCTGCCGACAGGATTCCAAGTAACGTCCAATTGGGGTATTATGTTAAAAAACAGGAGATCACTGAAGGGATTTGAAATTCTAATTTGTTCGAGTTGTCTCGATTGCTATATCGACATGCCACCTCTATACAATTAATTGAAATTCATCTAAGATGCTCGTTCTTAGGGAATATGTTTGACAAACAAACGAGCGCTTGTCGGTACCTTTTGCTATGGACTATTCACTTTAAAATCTCGTTACTTCCTAATCCTGTACATCATGAATGATATATACGTTGAAGTTCAGTTACCTTTGGCCTTACACTTATGCTGTGATTTCCATCCGTGACTTTCACACTGCCTCACTGAAGCGATCTATAGCGGCTGTTAAAACTAATATATTTCATGCTGTGCTCCTCTCTTTGGCTGTTATTTCGAATTTCAATCAATCCATTTTTATGCGATAATAAGCTTCGAAGCCATTTGTTTGAAAGCGTTTCGCCTGAATGCGTTACTCAAACGCATTACGTCGACAAACTATTGATGCGAAGCGACTTGTGTCGTATACGTGGAGGGCCAAATGATTTCTTTTAAAAGATTAGAAGGTGTTAATCTGAACAAAAGCTTTCGAATAGTGAATAGATGTGTCATTTCTGTGTTTACTTTGCTCATTTTCAAGGAGCTGCCCAATTCATGCAATCGGAAATCAAACATATGATTTAAAATTGATCATTCAATTCAATGAATTGGCGGAAAAAATAGAGTGAATGTTACTTTGATATAAAACAGTGGCTAGATACAATATAAAGCAATGATGTTTTCCTTAAGAAAAATTCAAAGCGTTGTTAAAGTTACATTTAGAGGGCACTATTAGGTCAGTTTGCAAAATAGGATGATTCTAAAGATGTAATTAACGCCTTAAATCGCAAGTTTAAATTGCAGTCATATATCTTCTCTCCATCTCAGCGGCGAAAATAAATAAAGATAAAACAATGACCTTCACTGATTTTTTTTAAGACTCAAAGCAATGTTACAATAGACATCCCAGTGATTCATTGTTCAGTCGTAATTTCTAGATTTCTCGGGTTACGTAAATATAGTTTATGGAAAACCGGACACAGTAAGCATTTATATTCAGACATTTTAGTAAGGGAACTCAGTGATTTCAAGTAATAAGTCATGAAAAAAGTGACGAATATTATCAGAATTGAGCCCAAGTCTCAGCTAGTCACTAAACATATAATCTTTTGGCGGCAGATTAAGTAGTAGAGGAAAATTGTGTCGGTGGCCAAAGAATTACAGAAACACTCAATCAAATTAAAGTTTGTGTGAACGAGATATCTTTGTGTAAGCACGACGACTCGTTCTTCCGCTGTTGTGTCGAGTTTGCATAATTGCAAACTCTTACGAGTGTTTTCTATAAATTCCACAGATCCACGGTTTTCTTTATAAACTAGCAACCCATGAAAAATTATCCGTGTTTCCATAGGGTTTTTGAAACACGCCTTTCGGCCATCCGCTCCGTCTTGCCGCATGTGAACTCACGTGCACTGCGGACTCGGCGCTAGGCGCAGTTCCTAAGAGATTAGGCACCACGTTTACGGCAAACGTGAGATTCACGTTTATACTTTCTTGAAAAAAATTAGTCCATTGATGAGAATGAGTTTGAATTTTTTGCTGGTTTCATTTTCTTTAACTCACCTCGTCAAGTTTTTTTCGTTCGCATAAAAGTCAAAATTTATCAATAATAGATTGCGAGCAGTCGTTCTTTTTTCTTCAGATCACGCTTGCAAAGTGGCGGTAAAATTATGCAAATTTTGAAAAGCTTCGTCGCTCGCTCGGACCCAACGCGCGCTACAGAACAGACTGTGCGGAGTCTATATCAATTACAATTTGATCTGAATTGCGAGGGCGCCTGAATGTCCAGTTTATTTTACTTGTCCACGACGTTTACTAACCTGTCGATCATATCAGCGCAATCATGATGCATACATGCACTGAGGCGGTAAAATGACCCTAGTTTGTTTCACGAGTTTGAAAATCTTGAAACCAAGGCTTACCTCCAACCGTTTGTGTGGACTAGACTCTTTAAGGGCGATGTTTAAGGTTTTTTAAACTGATTAAAAAAGGTTTTAAAATGGTGGGGGAAATATTAACATGATGACCACGTATGCGAAGCTGTGTCTGAGTCGAATCTGAGGAAAGAATCAAGTTTCAAGGTAACAAAACTGCGCTCACAAGCCTCAAACAAACAAACAAACAAACAAAAAACAACAACGAAAAACACAGAACTAAAAAGTACATCATTTTGACACTTTTCATTGTGTTTAAAAGGCCCTAAGAATCCGTATCTTTAGAACAAAGAAAGGATGATTTGATAACCGCCACATCAAAACACGGTCGACTAACACAGAACAAAGGATGGTAAGCCTGCACTGAAATAAACTGGACTAAACTGCTAAAGCCCCGTCTACACGTATGTTTTATCGATCGTTTGTAATGGAAAACAGAGATTTTTCAAAATGCAAGCTTTTGGTCCAGATCTATGTGTTTGCATTCAGGTTTTGGTATCCACACGTAAATGATTGCATTACTTTCAAGTGACCCCTATCGATGATCGGTCAGGTGATCGTAGAGTAAGATTTACGTTTTGATTTGTCTAGATTTGATTTGTTTGCAAGAACACGGACGCACGAATTACGAGAATAACCGCAGAAAGTTCTCCAAACTCGTTCCCCTGCAGGGCCCGCTCTCTTTCTACCTCGAGGGACTTAAGAGAGCGGACCCTGAGAATGAGGTTGAAATTTACCATAATGTGGCCAATCACAAAACCTTGCTAAAAGTCTTACATCAGCCAATAGGCGCGCGCTCTTGTTTTAGATCAGAAATGACCGCGTAATAAAAACCAAATTTGCCGTCCCAATCTCCGCGCAAATCATCACTATGACAAGTTTTGAAAACATTTTAATTTTGTACGGGATAACTGATATCACACTAGGTTTAAAACAAATAGATTGCATTTCGCCGTGCGTCTGTACTCTGATAACGCACAGAGGACGCCAAAACGTGATAAGAACATCAGTCGCTAGCCGTACGCCTTCATGTTCAGTCTTACCACTTAATATGTTCGTTATCAGTCGGCCGAATGGAATCTATATGCTAAGTTCGGTGCCTCCCAATAAAGATTTTTTTTTTTGAGCAGTGCGGGAAAAGCAGATCTTAGCGAGGGATTTTGAAATTCAAAAAGAAAACTGGGAGTAACCACGCATTTTTTCAGAGATAATAAAACTGTTACAATAATAATTTTAAAGAAGCTTTAAAATACAAAACAATTTATGGAATTTTTTTCTTCTAAATTGAAGCTTAATTATCTCTGGAAAATGCGTGGTTACCACCAATTTTCTATTTAGATGTCAATGTCACTTACTAAGATCTTTCATAAACCGCGCAAAATATCTTTGAATTAGTAGACAGAGTTCATGGGACCATTTCGAGATGCGCAGAACATATGTGAGGCACCTTCCCGCCCTAAAATACTGCAAAAAGTAACCGACTTCCGCGCAAATTATGTAATCGAGGCTAATGGTTGGAACATTTCTCATTTTATAACATTTATATACCGTATATTTTTAGTCACGCTTAGTGTTAAATTGCAGCAATTTAATTATTTTGAAAACGGGTTTACACGGTAGTTTCGCATACGTAGTAGAAAGGGATGACAAAGTTGTGGCCTCCCTTTTATTTGTTGTTTCTGTTATTGTCGTTTTTTGGGGCTTGGAATTCCAACTGGGATTCAGTAATAATTGCTTTTCATTTTCGCCTTTGACAGCCATTGTGCAACAACATTACGTTCATGACGAATTTGTTGATCTTTGAACTGCGATTAAAATGCAGATTCGAACAGGTGAAAAGCAAAACATAAACAAGTTCTCAATTACAATCGCATGAAAACGCTTTTCTTTGTAAGATGTACCCTGAAAAAACTCTCTGTTTATCTTTGCGCGTTCAAGATATACAAGCGATATACCGGGAGACAGTCCTCGTATCTTCCCCCTTTTTTATATCCGAAATGTTAACAGACATAGGAAAAGCCTAAAGTGATTCTTATCATTTGCATTTTCATTTCAGAGTTGAAATAAAAAAGTTAAAATATACTGGCGTGATTAAAAAGAAAAGTCGTAAGGATAAAAGCATGATCTTTATGCATTAAAAATCGCCGGTGTTCTTGAAAGATTGTACCATCGCATATTTATTTAAATTTCTTTTCAGTGAATTATTGAGGTCTGCTCTTTTCTCCTTTTCTTCCTGTTTAGTATAATCTGAAATATTGAACACGCAAAGAAAACAACTGCATGTCGCACAGTTGCACTTAAAATATACTATGAACTAATCCCTCACTCCATTTCAAGGTTTAAAAATTTGCGGGAAAAGGTGTCGTGCTGAGTTTTAAGACATACACAACTTTGTGTACCATGAGAAGTTCTCGCCATAGAGAGTTATGCATAAAAAAGAATTTTCAAAAAACTGTGCCATTAACTAGGATAAAAAAGAGACTAAAAGAAATAAATTCGCGATACGTACTTACCGGCCGTGCAAGGTACACAGAAAAGCTCAGATTGTTGTTACCAAAACAAACACGCAACCTGCAGCGACCGTAAAGCAGTTCATTTGCGTTTCACACAAGTTCGCTTGAAACACAAGACCGGATGAAAAAAAGTCTTTCGCCTCAGTTTCACCGCGAATCTAATTGCTCAGTGTGTTGTTTAGAATTAGGGAACCCTAAATATTCTATAGGCGGATATCAAGCTTCCTTTGACGAAATAACCGCCCTAATAAACGCGATATGAAGTCGCGCGGATGAATAATGAAACTATAACACGACCGTCCGCTCAGGTCAAAGCTATTAAATTTACAAAGATATTTCCTCTTTGGTGTTAAGATTATCTCGGTTATTGTATTTAAATGCGTCTACTTCGAATGTATTCAAAGAGATTGTCAAAATATGGGTTGTAAAAAGGAAACAGAGATCACATTTCATTAATATAGAAAGGGAAAAACTGAAAAGTTATATGAATGTGATATTTGAATTAACTTCGTTGACTGTCTTGACTATGAAGTACCTTGAATAAAGAACATGTATTATGATGAATAAACATTTTTATAGAAAAATTGCGACACAAGGCAATAAATCTTATTAAAATACGCCCGACTGCACGAAAACGGAATCAGAAGTGACAGAACAGAAACAAAATGGCATCACTATTCATTCGTTTGATTTGAAAGCACAAAGTTAAGTTAGATGGCCTTGTTTGCCCACATGCACGCTTTAAAACATATTCAGGGTATTAGTAAAATCCTTTTGTTGCTGGATCCGGTAAAGAACAGAACAATATTGAAGAAAATCATCAATACTTCTAGTTCGGTGAAACATCTGCAGCTATGCAAATGACAATTGAGTTTCTTATCAGCTGCGCTGCCATGATCGTAAAGATAATTTTAACGAGGTAATGGTTAAGTTTCGCGTAGTGTGGTTTGCCGCATAAGAACTTTGGATAATCATCTAAAAAGTATACATCGTTTTCATTTTAATTTTATGCTTTTTCGATGCTTTAGAAGACGTTTTGTACATTCGCTTTTCAAACAAAAGCGATACGGAGAAGAAGACAGAGAAACGAAGCAATCTTTCTTCCAAGATACAATTTAAGCCTTGCACGAGAAAACTGTAAAACGTACAGCTTACAAATTAACAATCACAACTCCACGAATCAGGTCAGGCTAACCCAATCCTTGTCCCCAGGCCTTTGCAGGTACTGGCTGCAAGGATGAGACCGCTAACCATTTACTCTTACGCCGCCACAATAGCTATCACGTGACCTTCTCTTCCACTGGACCCAGTGCCTACGATTTATCTTGGTTAGAAGTTAAACAATTAAAAACCCGTGGGGACGACTCTAGGGACAAGAACGAGTTGTCCGAAAACCGATTCAATATTAGAGAGATTTTGAAATGCGTTTAGGGCAAACGTGAGATTCGCGTTTATGTTTTCTTTAAAACAATTAGTACACAGATGAGAATAGCGCAAAATAATTCTGACCTTTGATGCTAGCGCAAAACTACTCAATTTTACTGAGAAACTGAAAACAGCGAGCGGCAAATGTAGGATAAACATGGTCACGTGGTCACTCCTCACGTTTGCCGTAAACGTGATTTCGAATCTCTCAAGTAAATGTTCTTTTTATTCTTTTCTTTCTTTTTTTTCAAGGGGAAAGGACCTCGGTATTTCTCCGCAAGCAACTAAATTAAATAAAAGTTTACGACGGGGTGTAACCTTTTGGACACTGTGTAGTATCCTTTGCTTTCACATGTTGCTAATGAAACTGCGACCAAAACTCATATTCTACAAACGGATACAACAGCCAATCTTTCGGGTTAGGGTAAGCTTGTTAACACTTAATCATCCTCTGTAAAGTCATCAAATATATCATACGCTTCAATGTCGTCGTCTTGTTCCAACATTTCCAAGTACTTTTGAACCTCTTCATGACCGTCCCACTGATCCCCTGCGACTGATAACTGGGGCAACGGCTGCTCCACCCCCTCCCCTGACTGTTGTTTTAGTCTCTCTGCTAAATCTAAGGTCCGTTGATAAATGATTTCTCTGATCTTGTCATTTGTTCCTGGTAAACACCACCCATCTCGCTCATGACACTCATCCTCCTAGCCGAAAGAGAACAAGATAAAGCTCTAAACTGCTTTGTATCTAGGATATACTAGAAAGGCAGGACAAAAAGCTATTCTATAAGATCAAAAATAATGCTTGCCGCCCACTGTATAATCTCATCCCTGAAGAGAAGATGAGCTCACCTGCTCTGAGAGACTAAGATAAAGAAGCTGTGTTTTACCTATTATCAATGCCGTGCGGTTTAAGAGTAGTTTTATTAATATATTAGAGCCGTTTTCTATTGAGTATTGAAAGTAATTCGCGTTTGCTTTGGTTTTGTTTTACTACGTCCTTTGATTGGTCGGCAAAACTCGCGCCATTTTTAACCAATGAGAAGGAAAACCAAACCCAATCGTGCACACGTTTTCCCGCGCTTGGCGCCGGTTACATGTATTTGTAGCGAAATCTGATTGGTTCATTGCGCTCTTTGCGTCTGTTGTGATTGGCCAGAGCAATTTCTTTGGTTTTGGGTTTACGACACTCAAATAACAACCGCTCTAATCTTTAAGTATAAGCTTGAAGTATAATTCATTCTTTCTGTTTCTATTTAGTATTACGCTTGATTATGCTTGCTTTTACCATTACTGTGTTCTTATATTTTACTCTGTTGCTTTCAATATGTACTTTATTGAATGAATAAAGATACTTTATTTACTTATTATTTATTCATAAACACGTCATAGAAGGCTGTTCAGAACACACTCAGTCACCACACTAAGTGACACACCGCATAAACACGGTCTCCCCCCCCCCCCCCCCGCTTCCCGCAATATTGCGTTCATATAACTTTTCTTTAACTTTACAAAAAATCAACATTGAAGGCGTGAGAGACAAAGAAGGATGGCCATTTCAACATTTGTGACAGAACGTATATCATCCGGTCTAGGAAGGAGTGCGGCATTTCTTGCTACTTCATGCTGGACACCCTGTGATGGAGTAACATCCTGTCAAGAGGGGTGGTGATCTTTCTTGTCACTTCATGCTGGGTATTCTGTGCAGTACTCCGTTGTGTTCACGCTAAACAGCCCGGCCACAACAGAGTCCCTTAACGGAAACATAGCACCGTTTAAACTGAAATCCTAGCCTTGTCGCTACACTAAAATCACTAGCTGAACATACCTGTCCGTCATTAATGCTGACAAGTCTCTGAATCTCTGGATCATGCAGATCACACAGCTGGTAAAACAACTGTTTCTGTGTTGGCATTTTATTTGGAGTAAACACGTACGGCAAATCTTGTTCTTGGCTCTGTTTATTGTCTGGCTTTTCATCACTGCCAATTACAACAGCTTCCTTTACCAGCATGCCTTGGGAAGAGGTTTTCTTGACTAAGTTGGGGAGAGTGTAAATGCTTGTGTCTTTTTTGGCTTTGATTGGAAGGTCCTTACTTTCCCTTCGAGTGCCAACTCGACAGTCCAACATCTGATATCTGTTACAAATAAATACCTTCAGTTGTTAATTTAGACTATTGAGTGTCTTTTTCCACTCTCCAAGGAGAATGGTTGTTGTCTATCGAGATGTAAAAAGGTAACTTTTGTTCCTCTTTCTCCACTGTGAAACCTACATTAGGGTGTCTGGAGTTAACGAAATGATTAAAAATGGTCATTTTGAAATAAACAGAAAAAGTTGTCTAAAGATGAACATGTAACACTGATAAAATGAAACTTCAGGGACTTTTAGTGCACTATGATGGGATATTAAGTCCACAAGGCAACAGAGTTGTAACAGCGCTACCAAACTGTCTATTATAACAAAAGGATTTATTTACAAGCTTTTTTTCCAGGGTGTTCAACATGGAATTTTTATTTTACCAAACTGTGAGTCAGCCAAAACCTGAGATGATTTCAATAGGACATGTTTTGAGACAACCTGAAACTTACATTTTTGCACTGGGATCTTTCCGAGGATCATAGCCAATCCTTGTCCAAAGTGTTCTCCAAGGACCATTAAGCCAGTAATATGAAACGCTTGCTAGCAACTGCTTTAGTCTCTCTACTGAAGTATGAACATGAGACTGCAGTGCGCTCCGTGACCAAATTGGCCTGTTAATAAAAAGTTTTTGTACCACCTCCACTAGACCATCTTTGACTCTGTTTGCTATTTCTGTTGCTTTGGGGTTTGGTACAGAAGGGACTTCAGGCATCCTAAAATGGGCGCCTACTGCATTAGCAAGGCGTCTATGTCTTGTTCTAATGCCATCTAGTCTGAAAAGCAAAAAGAAAAACCTGCCTGTCAAAAAATGATTGTCATGGAAACAAGAAATTCTATGAACATTGACATGCCACAGCAAATTGTTCCCAGATAAATTTTAGAAAAAGTTGCAAGGTTTAGGATACAGTTGCCAATAATTGAGATTCTGTCCTAGCCTGTTACTGCCCTGTGCTAAACCCTAATCCCTTTCCTTTGTACTCATCTTGAGTCCGTTGTTGTTGTTGTTATTGTTGTTTTGTATATTTTGTTACTTTCTGTGGTGATTCAATAAGTGAATGAATAAAATAAATAAAAGGTTAGCTGGTTTTTGCCTTAATATCTATTGTAAAGAGGCTGTTTGCACCTGTCTCCATCCAGATCACCTCCCTTGTCTGTACTTCCTTTTCCTGTCTGCGGATCAGGGCGGTAGTTGTAATTTGTTGGACAGTCAAACCGTGCAAACACGGGAGGAGGCAAATGAAGAGGAATATCTTGATTTAGCGCATCAGCATCCTTCACTTCTGCCAAGAAGTCTGGCATGTCAGGAACAAGATATTGAAAATCTGCCATCACTTCAAATCTGAAAGAGACATGTAAACATCAACTGCAGTATTTGAAAAATAAATGCCTTTTTGTCTAAACTTATAAATACAGACCCAATCAGTCTGTGTATAACTTATCATCAGTTGGAAAAGTTTAGTTTTGATGAGACTGGAACTCATGCATGTATTCTAATCAAAATAAATGACTTGTTTAAAAAACGTTGTAATAAAAATGGATTTAAATAGTTTAAATGAAAAAAGTTTAGAAACTGCTTGCCTTGCCTAGCTATCTTACATAAACTTACTTGTATGTGTTCCCTACTATCCCCAATATTTCCTGTTCATATTTCACTTCTGGTGGTTCGTCACTCCCTTCTCGCCTTTTCTTCTTTCGTTGCTTTACTCGAAGAAGCAAGTTCGCTGTGGGGTATCGATCAGCGCACACTGCATGGCAGTATGGGTCCCCCGGCCGAAAAGAAAGTTCCAATCTCCTTGCTGGACTAGAGAAGGTTCTTGCGACAGTGTCTTCGCCTCCTAGTGTTTCAAGCATGCGTGTCTCATCCTTGATATAACCAGGGTATTCAATGCCAACGAGTCTAACTTGATTAAATGTTATTTGGCCATTATTTGAAGAGGAAACACTTCTGTTTTCTTCCAAATTTTCGTCCATGTCTTCCGCCATTTTGTTTTCAACCGTGGAGCTGTTAACCGCTGGCCACAATGAACGCAAAAACATATTTAGGGAGGAACGGACGGGGACGATAATAGCTTATGTAAGTTTCTCCAAACGATATCATATTTACGAAGGAATGATTTTCTGATATGTAAAAGTTAGTTTCATAAAATGTGAAATTGTTCTAGAAAGGAAAATTTTAAAACCAAAAGAAAGTTAGGCAAAGCAAAATCTTTCTCTCCCTCCCATCCCCAATTTGCAAAACAATTGCTTTAGAGCCGTCGGTTTCTTAGGTTAGCGGTAATATTCAATATGGCGGACGAACAAGAGAGTTGTGCTTTGAGTTACAAAATTTTAGCGGAGTGCTCATCAAGCAAGGCTCGAACTGCTATACTAACATTACCACATTATGAAGTAGAAACTCCTGTATTTATGCCGGTTGGGACTCAGGGAACGATGAAGGGACTTACCTCAAAACAGCTCACTGAATTGGACTGTCAGATTATTCTTGGTAACACTTACCATCTTGGAATGAGACCGGTAAGTTAATTTAACGTGGTACTGAATAAAAACAAAGTAACAGAAGCAATGCAAAAATTAACAACCCCTTCCCCATCAAAAGTGGTCTGACATTTGTTTAAAAGAAAAACTTCAGATAATATATAGACGAGGGAGAGGCCAGGGAGGGGCTTAGTAGTTTGGAAGGGGGAAGGGTGGGGAAGAGTTGGCAGATAGGTATGGAGGCAGAGAGTTGGCAGTTTGGGAGGGAGGGAGGGGTTGGTAGTTTGGGAGAGAGGGAGGGGGTTGGCAGTTTGGGAGGGTGGAGGGGAGTTGGCAGATTGGTATAGAGGGAGGGGGTTAGTAGTTTGGGAGAGAGCACAGTGAGAAGATTCAGTAGAAATCTGAACGTGTCGTAATTGGCATGAATGTATTATTTATTAGGGAACAGAGATTTTAGAGAAAGCTGGAGGACTCCACGGCTTCATGAACTGGAAAAGAGCTCTTTTAACTGTAAGTGTTAATCATTCAACTAAGTCATGCAATAGAATAATTGGTAAATTATGAAAAAGTCTTGTTCATCGAGGAGGCTTTGCAATGTCTGGACTGCCTGCCTCTAAGTTTTCGTTCAAAGTATGATCTGTTTCTAAGTGCAAAGTTCAAGGAGGTTTCTTATGACAGCTATTTGTTTAGTTCAAATTAGTTTTTAATTAGGATACTTAATAAAGTCTTGCAATATAATATTTTTCAAGATTTTATTTCAAAAGAACAATAAAAGGAGTATTAGATTTCATGGTATAAAATCAAGGCAAAAAATAAATTAATATACTTTTTTAGCTACTCAGGATATGACACTACATTAATAAACCAGTGTGGCATTCTGATATTTGCTTTAAAATTAATTTTTAACATCCAGGATAGTGGTGGGTTTCAGATGGTGTCTTTATTGAAATTAGCTGAAATTACAGAGGAAGGTGTTAAGTTCCAGTCACCGCATGATGGCCAAGAAATGTTACTTACACCAGAGAAGTCAACAGAGATCCAGAATTCCATTGGAGCTGATATCATTATGCAACTGGATGATGTGGTCAGCAGTACTACAACAGGTAACATGCACTTCAATATATAAGAACAAAATTGAGAATGATGTATTATTCAGTAAGTGACATAGGCATACTCAAAAAAAAAATCTGAGTGCTCCCGTATCCGGAGTCGAACCTAAAATTTTAGACTTTCCGATTACTAGTTTGGATGCTCTACCACTGAGCTACACATGTACAGGAGACTTGTGGGAGCTAAGGCTATTAAACTAGGTTCATGGGACAAACATCCTGCATATTGCTAGGATACTGCTAGAACAAAATATTATTATACATTTACATGTTTAATTTAATTGCACACCTACAGTCAGCAAAGCAAATAATTAACATTACTGTTAGTTCTATCCCAGCTCTGTGAGTATCAAATGTAGCAATGTCAGAACTCCCAAAGATTTTGAAATAATTTATGACCCAACAAGTTCCAAAAAATGCACCTGCTTCAATGGTTAGTACAACCTGTTTAACGCAGATCATTAACAATTTATGTTGTTTAATTATTTGTTTTACATAATTGATAGGCCCAAGAGTTGAAGAGGCCATGAATCGCTCAATCCGATGGCTCGACAGGTGCATAGCTGCACACAAACGACCAACTGAACAGAATTTGTTTGCAATCATTCAAGGAGGATTAGACGCAGAGCTCAGGAAGGCTTGTGTGAAAGGTAAAGCACCTTTTGGTGGTTTGTTTTTCTCAATTAGCTTGACTGATTTATGACAATAAGCTAAATTATGCAGTCCAATTGGCTGTCAGCCAAGCAGTTCAATATTATTGTCTGGCCTGCTCACTTTTGATCTGGGTACGTGCTTGCATTCATATTCATGATGATAAGCCTTTCAAATGGTCTTTTCTTTGGTAGCAAAATAGCACCAGCTTAAAAAAAAACAAAACAACACAAAACAAAAAAATTAAAAAAACAAAAGAACCAGCCTCAAAATTAATAATAATAATTATAATAATAATATTAAAAATTTATATAGCGCGTCTTTCCACAAAATGATCAAGTGCACTGTACATCATAGGAAATAAGACTAATCCTAAAAGACATAAATTTACAATGGTTTCAAGAAAACAAGTTCAACAAAATGGTTTAACAAAACAAGTTAAAATTAATGTATTACTGGTAAAGCTAGGAGTCTCCTAAAATCAACTGCATGGGAGGTTGTGGCAAAGCTAACTCTGTCCAACCACATCTTTTTCTCGTCTTTTTGTGTTGTTGAGTCAAATCAAAGTTTTATGATTTCAATGACTAAATCTAGAAATGGTGCAGCGCCACACCCCCGGCATTGCTATTGGTGGTCTCAGTGGGGGAGAAGAAAAGTCATTGTTCTGGAAGATCGTCACCCTCTGCACAGATCTGTTACCAAAGAATAAACCACGGTATCTGATGGGAGTGGGGTAAGAAACAAACATGCAAGTTCTAATACAACGATGCAGTATAATAGAGCATATTTTAATAAAATCTGTTGAATGTGTTGTTCAAGAAAATATCCAACCCTCACCCCCCACCTCCTCCAACCCACCACCCACCCATAGAAAATCGACTAGCCAGCATAGCTGCTGATAATTTGTCTGTGCACTCCTGATACAGATTGGAGTTGGGATTGTATTGGACATTGATGGAATGTATGGATCTTGGGACGTGTATCTGGCATCCCTAACTTGGCAAAGGAGAGAAAACCTGAGATTGAGATCATCAAACCCACTCTCTAATCTTTGATTGTTAATAGTTATTTATGATCATGGATAACTTCAGTTGTTAATTAAATGTCAATTGTTTAGCTATGCTGTCGATCTTGTGGTGTGCTGTGCATTAGGAGTTGACATGTTTGACTGTGTTTATCCCACAAGAACAGCAGTAAGTACATTGTACATTCTCAAAATATGCTTTTGTCTTGAGATTTGAAAAAAAGAGACGTTTTTAAAAGTCTGTCCACAGTGTATATTTTGGGTACCACACCTCATCAAACTCCCTGGAGGTCTGTGAATGGGCTACAAATATTTGTAATGATTTTAGAAAACATTTCGCAAAGAAAATGAAGCTCCCTTCCAAACAACAACAACAAATTCCTGTTTCTTTACAGTACTTCTATCCCTGCACCTTTAACAGCAATGTTAACAAGTTTTTCACCAGACCATGGGACTGGTAGTTTTTCGAATATGTGTGTACATCTACAGTCGACTCCCAATAACTCAAACCTTCAAGGGAAATTGGAAAAAGTTCGAGTTATCGGGAGTTTGAGTTATCAACGGTGAAATTATATATGGATGACCTGAAGGGAAAGGAAAATTGGTTCAAGTTAGTGCAAAGTTAAAGTTAGCAAGGGTTTGTTTGAGTTATCAAGAGTTGACGTTATAATTTTACATGCATAATTTTAAGAAAATCTTGCAAACCCAGAGACTTTCCAGGATCTGATGCAGCACTTGCAGATTGTGCAGTTCAAGAAAATCCATACTACCCCCTCCCTCAGGAAATTCCAGTTTAGCTTCATACTTTACTTCTCAATTGTTGACATTTAAGAACCCCCTCCCCCTAGGAATTTCTGATGACCTTCCATGAGGTGGGTAGATGGATTTTTTTCTGGAACTTCACGTTTATGTGAAATGCATCAGGTGAGCTGTACAAAATGTTTTGCAGAGATTTGGTACAGCCTTGGTTCCATGGGGACAGCTTCACTTAAAGCATAAGCAGTATACCACAGATCTTGAACCCATTGATGGAGACTGTGAATGTTGGACATGCAAGTATCATACCAGAGCATACATCAATAGTCTACTGGGCAGAGAAGAGGTGGCTTGTCACTTGTTAACAATTCATAATATTTATTATCAGGTAAGTATGGTCTGTGCAACTCTTTAAAAAAAAGGGCATACAATAATTTCTTGCTATAAATACCTTGAAAGTGTAATATTACCAGTAATCATCCTTTAATGGTAGTTCAGTTAAATATCCTTGAATAATCACACCTAATGGAGCAAGTAAAATTATTCAAAGAAATACAACAAGCTAGTTTCTAGCAAAGAAAAACCTCTCTTGAAGTTTCAGATGGAGATTTTTGCCAGTACAGCTGTAGATCGATGTCTCTTAGCAACAGCCCAGTTTAACTGCCTCTTGGTGTCTTGGTCAAGCTCAGTTGGTACATGTAGGAGAATTGGGGGGGGGGGGGGGGTGTAGAGTTTTGACTCCTTCTCAGATCACCTTAATAAAAGAAGCAAACCAGAACAGAACCAAATGGAGTTCAGCATGCAGCCCCTGCAACTGGTTAAAATTAATGGTACTTCAATGTCTGAGATTACTAAAAGAAAAATGCTAACATGCCAAGAGTTGGGAATGGTTCAAAATTTCTGCAGCTAGTTTGTATGCTATTTCCAAATGTGGGCGCATTGCAAAGATTGCTCTCTAGTGGACAGCAAAAGTCTGTAAACACATCATATTGGAAATGTTATAACCATTTAATCTTTTTGATTTTTAGATGGAGCTAATGCGAAACATAAGGGAAAGTATCAAGAAGGACAAGTTTCCTGAATTTGTTCAAGGCTTTATGAACAGAATGTTTCCAGATAAAAAATATCCAGACTGGGCACAGAAAGCTCTCTCATCTGTTAATATAATTTTGGACACAGAACATTCTGATGGTAAACAACAGACTTTATTTAAATTAAGTGATGAAGAAAACAAACCTAATGGTGAATGTGATTCTTCAGTAGTAAAATAAATTTAAAAAATACAGGAATCAACAAATAAAAGTCCTTCAAACAATACAGTTTTTTTCATCAACTCATCATGGGGATAAAAAGATGGTGAAAAGTGAGTAGTGTGCATTAGTGTCTATGAACAAGGGTAACACCATTCGGATGTCATAAAAATAAAACTGGACATCCTGAGTTTAACCTCGGTGAGTGGTTTTAAAGCAAGGTGCTAATGGACCAAGCATTCAAACTTCACAATCAAACAACTTTAGAATAAGCATGGCTAAAATCTCAGCTGGCCAGAGGCAAGCTATATTGGAAGCACAACCAAGGAGTTGATCTTGGAGTTACCATGAAATACCTCCAGCAGTCGCAACAGGACTTGATCCTATGACCTCAGGATTTCAAGTCACGCGCTCTAACCACTCAGCTATGCGGCATCTAGATTTTTCTCATTCTCAAATCAAATTGTACAATGCACGTTTTAAGGACGGTGTCTACTAATACCGAAGCATTTTTGTTCGGTTATGACTATGCAGGAAAAGCAGATCTTAGCAAGGCCTATTGGAATCCAAAAAGAAAATTGGGGGTAACCACGCGTTTTTCAGAGATAATTAAGCAACAATATCTCTAAAAAGTGCCAAAATATAAAGCAATGTATGGGATTTTTTCCTAAATTGCAGCTTAATTTTCTCTGAAAAATGCATGGTTACCCCCAATTTTCTTTTGAGATACCAAAGGCATTTGGTAAGTTCTGCTTTCTCCGTATAGTTTTAAACCGCGCAAAAATATTCCTGTATTAGTAGGCACCACCTATAGGAAACCTGAGTATTTCGTGATGCGCAGAACGTATGCGCAGTAACAATAGTAGGCACCGTCCTTAATGCCCAGTATCAACATGCATATTCCCCTTACTCTTTTCAATATATTTTGTATAGTACTAGTTGAGAGAATTTGTTTAAACATCAAGACATTATTTTGATCATTGGTGATCATTTTCCTTATTCTCATGATCTTCAAGTTTGATCAAGCAATTCAAACTGTAAAGAGACATTACATGCTGATCACTATTGGGGAATAACAACACAAAGTACAAAGTGAATATGTATTGGTTACTAAATCACTTCTTTGCTTTACACTGGAAACAGGATAATATTTATTGCCGAAAAAAGAGAAAACAAAGTTGAATGTAGAAAATTAAAACAACAGTTGGAATAAGAAGATTCTAAAGGCCATTTTTCTATTAAATCTTCCTGCTACCACACTGTATATACATAAATTTGGACTATACTCAATCCCAAACTCCAAACACATAACAGCACAAGCAGTGTTTACTGATATCTCCAAGAGTCCCTAGCACGCTTTCTAAATTTCTCATAAAAGAAGTCATCAGTTGCCTTTTCCACTTTGTCACCAGTACGTTTCTTGTTTGGTAAGGGTTCCGCTTCACTCTGCACTGTTCTAGCGTCATTTCCTTTCACTGTTGGTTTCTTGATTGCTTGCTCTTGTTCTTTGGCCTTGTCTTTTGCTGCTGCAGCTTTCTTGCTTTCAGCATCAATGTTCTTTTGCTCATCAAAAACTGAAATACAAACTTTAGATTACTTTTCTTTCCAATAAGTAAAAAGTCACTGGATGAAACACTTCATTGAAGAACTTGGGCATAACCGAGCTACAGTGCTTTTTAGACAATTTTTTCTTGTTTTTGCCCAGATTTGCCAAATTTTTTCATGGCCTTCCATTCCTTCTGGAAATGTTGCTTTGATGTTTTATCTGCCACTTTGTGCTTCATTATGTGGTTAAAATGAAAATCTTGCTCACAATGGCATAATTTACTGTAAACAAACCTGATAATGTGAAAAGATCTCAGGGTAATATTTTTTTTTGAGGGCCACATGCAAAGAAGTTTAGCAAAACTGAGCAAAAAAACAATCTTTAAAAAGCAGTTTAGGTCAATTATGCCCCGAGCCCTGCTTCAAACAATAATTATCTAACATATTTCAAAATTGCCATACTGGAAATGGAGATCCTGGGACTTACCCTAACTGAAGTTATGGGATACAGCTTGAGGAATACCAGGCATGGTTAAAGCACTGCAAGCTTTGCACTTTCTATGACAATGCCACTCAACTAATTTTAATGGTAGTTTCAAAGACAAGTTCCAGGAAATCAACTAACTATAAGTTTACTAATCCATTCTTGGTTTTTTTGGGGACTATTAATTTGTCCAATTCTTCAAAATTCAAAGGAAGCAATGACCTACAAGCCAGAGAAAGGTGGCAATAAATTCTGGAGAGCCAGTGGTCAAGATAGAAGTCTACTGCATGGTTTAGAGTTATTTGACCTTCCATCAGAATTTCTAGACAAGTAAAGATAAACAATAAAAAGGAACAACGTTTCGGGGTCGTCATGACGCCATTATCAAGTTCGAAGTGATAGAAATAGTTGAAGTCAATGTCAGAAATAGTTCACCAAAAAAATTAACATAATGTCTGAATATATAATGTCACGTAAATAGTTTAGCTTGAATTGAGTCCGATTGGATATTGAGAGATGGTGTTAACTCTCTAATTAGCAACATTTCGTAAACTAAGCAATCGAACTTATTCATGCACTTCTTAAGGACAGAAAAATTTCTGTCAAGGTCTTTACGAAATGTTGCTAATTAGAGAGTTAACACCATCTCTCAATATCCAATCGGACTCAATTCAAGCTAAACTATTTACGTGACATTATATATTCAGACATTATGTTAATTTTTTTGGTGAACTATTTCTGACATTGACTTCAACTATTTCTATCACTTCGAACTTGATAATGGCATCATGACGACCCCGAAACGTTGTTCCTTTTTATCGTTTATCTTTACTTGTCTATGTATAACCAAACCTTTACTTATAAGGATCAGAATTTCTGTAAAATAAATGAATATCAATACACACCCCACAGAAGGTCACTGGTAACTAAAAGGGGAAGGGGGACAAGTCTAAAGGCAGGTGCTAAACTAAACTGGAATTTCCAAAGGGTTAGGAGCAAATGGCTCAAACCAAAAACCACTCCAAGGGAAGGGGTTGGTGGTGGTTAAGACAATTTCTGGTACAATACATAATATTTAGCAAACTCACATCTACTGTGCAGCATGAAATTGACAGCCATATTAGTAGGCACCATTTCAGTTGGGCCTCTTGATTTCTTATTCCTTTGTTCTTCTATAATTCTCTGTTTAGCTTCCTCGGTTGCCTCAATATTCCTTATTTTTGCATCAATGCCAAGGTCCACCTCAGGGATTCCTGATAACATCTGATTCGATAACATTTCCTCTGAAGCCATGATCTTTGACTTTACATTGATGTTTTCAGGAACCTGGTACAGTAAATCCTCTTTTGACTTTGGTCTGCAAAGAAGTTTTAAATAAATCAGTAATTTAAATTTCCATAGTATTGATCTTTATTCTCTCAAACCCTGACATTTTGCAACAATATAAAATTTATGGAAAATTTAATATACAGTGTATATATATTTTTTGCTTAGCAGGATGTGTCCTCCCAAACCTTTATTTTTTTATCAGATAGACCCCAAAATTACCCTCACATCTGCCATCTTGGATTTTTTACGCAAGCCAATATGGGAATATTTGTATATTCACACTTTACAAAGCAGATTCTGTGCATTTATAACAAATTATAGTTTAAAGTAAATTATGAATCCAACTAGTCATTGGAAAGTCATAGGTTCAATTCCAGTTGGGAGAACTCAGATTTTTCTTTTTCTGAGTACGCTTGTGTCACTGACAGAAAAAATACATCTACAAATGACAGTTTAAGAAAAAAATATGAAATTAAACACCACTTGAACTCTTAAAATTTCATTTTTTGTCAAAAAACAAACTTTTATTTACAATTCATCAAATATTTACAGAGTAAAAGCGATACAATTACAATTTAGCATTTGTTAAATAATGTTCGAATCATAAACAAAAAGATGATAGAATTTAAAAAAAGAAGATAATAATCTGTAATTATTACTGATTTCAAGGGTATGCCGACCTAGTAATCTTGTTGCACAGGTTTGCGAAATGAATCAATGAGTATAATGGGACAAATCAGTTATAAATATAACAGAACATGTTATACACATAAGTATAACTACTTGAACTGCTATAATAATTTAAATCCCAATATACGATGAGATGTAATTTCTCTACACAGCAGGGGTCTACTGACTTACAAAGGTTATTTATTTATTTATTACATTGTAAAGCACCATGAGACAGAATATGAGCGCTATAGAAATAAGGCTATTATTATTATTACCCTGCTGGTAGAGGTTCCTTGGTCCCCATGCACTGGTGGGCAATAAAGTAACCTCTGCAAACTTTCATCTGATTCTCCATTGTGCATGTGCACGCTAACATCATCATGAATCATGCATACCGTCACTTTGTGAAAAAAAAAACTGATTTTAAATTCAGTGAATACAGAAAGGCAAGGCACGGTTCCACAGGAAACACCCGTCTTCCCTTGAAAGATTCAGAAAATGTTTTCACTGAAAATGCCAACAAAACTTCTCAAGTCAAACGTAACCAAGTTTTCTTACATGTATTGACATGCCATCATATAGGATGACCAAGAAACCTCTGCTCACAGGGTAAATTATAGCCATAGAATTAACAAACCTACAGTACCGTGCAAATGCAAGTTGACAGTCTCGACTCGAAACTCGATCCTCGATCCTCGAAGCTATCGAGAATCGAGTATCGAGGTTCGAGGCTCGAGTTTCGAGTATCGAGACGCTCGAAGAATTTTTCGAGGATCTCGATGGCAGCTTTCGAGGAAACGATTAATTTCTCGAACCTCAAACAATAAGAGAGAACAAAAGCGATTTTCCCATGGCTCTTGCATGTGGTCTTTTTTTTAGTTTGGTCGAAAGTTGAAGTAATTCAAATCAGCGGCAGTGAGTGTTCGATAAATCTGTTTCGGCGTGTTTGTTCCTTCCGCGCTCCTAAAACAAATCCGTTCGTCGTTGTTGCGAAATTAAAACATGCTTAAATTTTTTCATATGCTACACCAATTCTTTTTAATCAAACTTTAAACTCAATGAAGCGAGCTTAAAACTACAAGATTGCGGCTTTTTCGCGGAATGTAACACGATCGCTTCTGAAATATCTTCGCTGCGCAAGATTTTACTTGATTGTATTTGAATCCTTCGAATGAAAACTTCGAAAAAAGCATTTCCTTATGTAAAAATGCACAACATTTACGGTAGATTCGACAAGGAACTGGGGAAACTTCAACGTGGCCGTTCGCTTGCCTTTGAGTGGACTTTGAAAGCCGCCGCGAATGTTTACATCTGCGGCGTAGCGTTACAAATTTGCATAAATATTATCGAGATCATCTCAAAAGGCAATGTCACGTTTTCTTCATTTTCTATTGGTGGTTTTCACCTCACACATCGTCACGCAAGTAAAAAAATTAAATCCTCAACCATTTAATAGATAAAGTCCAGAAATTGATATTTTGGAGAAGAGTGATACGTAAACAACGTGTGAAAGCCACGGGGCTGTGCGATATCTCACTATCGAGTTATTCGAGAAAATGTACCACGGAAAATTACAGAGTTTAGTATGGGACGCCATGTTGGTGGACACCAACATAGCCACCAACATGGCGGCCGGAAACCAGCAAAAACATCTGGAGTTCACTTTGCCTATTTCAAAGCCTTTCTTCTCCCTGCTGAACTTTCACACATTGACATAGACGTTTCTATTACATGTTAGCTGATCAGACCTAAAAAAACACGAGGCAAATCGATGTTTTCATGTACGGGACATGTTTAGAGCAGCTGAATCCTTCTGTCACGCAGTACGCAAAAATCTAAAATTCAAACTGCTCTATTTTCAAAACGAAGAATGCTATCCTGCTGAAAACAAGCAAGCCGATTGAAATTTATATTTTCTTTTATGTGATGAAGATAAAAACCCCAAATTGCGTTTTGTTATGAATTTCAGTTTTTTATGACGTCACATGAAAACCAAGAATCAACTGTTGATTGTAACCGTGTCCTCCTCTGACAGATGACTGGATTACTTGTTTACTAAACCCAGTTTTAACAGTGACGGAAGCGAAACTAAATGATTGCGACTTTTTCGACTGCTGTTTCACAAGCTGAAAATGGAAACACGCGCGATCGCTTTTAGCCTCGCTAACGCTGCACATAATTATGCTTGATTGTCCTTTAATCTTTCAAATCAAAACTTCAAAAACAGCATTTCCTCGATTAAAAACGCACAATACTTTCGGTTGTAATTGGCAAGGAACCGAGAAAACGCTTGAAGAGCTAACTCTTTCCAGCTCGAGCATACACGTGCGCACATCGCTCCAACAAAAACGCAAACACAGTTGGCCGTCTTGCGGAGTTGGTTCCTGTATAAAGGAACTGAACTGTGGCCTTGGATAAGACGTGTGAAAAACTAATCACGCGAGAAGTTCTTTGTTTCCCTGCCTCGAAACTCGATGCACTCGACTCGATACTCGATGCACTCGACTCGAGCCTCGATACTCGAAGCTTTCGAGTTTCGAGGATCGAGGATCGAGTCGCGAAGTTCGAGTTTCGAGGGACTGTCAACTTACATTTGCACGGTACTGTATGAAAACAAGATTTGTTTACCAAACACCTGATCATTAAGGTAAGCTTAATATGTTAGGTCAAAGACGAAAAATAGAAGAAGTAAGCTGGTTGCGCCTGTAATTCAGGTGCAATCAAAAGCTAACCATTAAGCTAACCACTTACTTGCTTTGGACAATTTGATCGGGTTGAAAGCCTTTCCTTTTCGCCATTTCTTCCTCAATGTATTTTAACATGTGCGTGTCCTCATCTCTTCGGTTTGTCTCTGCCGCAAAATTTGCTCCCAGGTTGATAGACTTTTCTTTATCTTCCCCTTCTCTGTCGCGATTTCTATCCTGAATCAAACTGTTTAACTCCACAAGTCCTCCTGTCTTCAATTTAAAAGGGTCGCTTTCCACTTCTTCTTCTGGCGCAAGTTTTTTTCCCAGAGCAAGTGCTGCCGCCGAAACGCCGCCATGTTTCTTCCGAAATCGCTGCAGTTCTTTCCTTTCTTCAAGCGTTTCGCTCGTTGAAATTTGTTCATGCTCATCATCATCCTCTTCTTCTGTTTCCTGGCGTTTTCGGCAATTTCTGCGAGGCATTCTTGGATAAATTTAAGCTTAATTAAAAACTTGTTAAAGACTAATAAAGAAAGAACGACGACGCTGTCATTCCGCCATCGTTTATTGCGAAGTGCGTGGGACTGGGATCTATTTTTTAATGAATCCGCTGATTAAAGTGCAGGCGCACCAAGATGGCGGACGAATCTGCGGACACACATTCGGATCATCACGGTGACAAAGATCCGTTATCTTTCTTCACCGCTGGAGATTCCAGTTCCAGTGATGATTCAGAAAGCGAAGAACAAACTGGAGAAGATAATGAGGATGGTTTCAAATCGAAGGATTCAACGAAAAAGGCAGCATCCCCTAAAACAAAATTACCTTCGCCGACCACTTTGTTCGCAACTGTCGGTAGACCATCGTTTTTGGAAACTAAGGAAGAGAGCTATGTAGACTGGAATTCACTCTCAAAACGCTACGAGCCGAACACATATTCAGCTCCTCCTGTGCAGTTTTCCTCTCCTGTAGAGAGTAGAGACAGCGAGGAATACGAAGATGCAGTGATATCTTCTGCTCCGGTCAAATACGGCAAAGAAATATCAGACATCCAAAAGCATTTAGTCATACACGAAAAGCGATCGGTGACCGCAGCTCTCAACATATTGAACGACAGAGGTGAGATTTTTACTTTCATTTGTATTATGGTAATAAGTCATTCTATGATATATCAAGTTAAAGCCTGGTTAGACGTGTGTGATCAGTGTGAACTGAAAAGTTGACTACCTGCATTCAAAAAGTCTAGCAGGTCACCTACATTTGATTCCTTCAAGGAGGAAAGACAGCCAAAGAAAGCCTGAAAAAGTTTAGGATCTAGTGGAACCAGCTCCCGGTTAAGTTGACATCTCGGCTGGTTTGAGCTCTCACTTTAGCTGAATTACAAAACAACACTTTATTAAAAACAGAGTTACAAGTTTATTTGGTATATAACTACCCGCAAATAGCTAAAGCTAGTCCAGGCGGGTGGGTATGGCAGGGCTTAAATCTTAGCGAAATGTTTCTTTCATTGTTGTCATCCATTCATAGTCATTTCATATATTCACTTTCAATTTTTTGTAATTACAGGGGAGAGTGCGCCAAAGAAACAAAAAACAGAAAATTTCAGGCAGAAGGAGAAAAGAAAACGCGACCAAGGACAGTCCTCACGGGGGAAAAGTTACGTGGAGGAAGAAAAGAGGATTCTGCGTCAAGACTTTTCTGCTGAATAAAACAGACAACTCTACAGAAAACTTGAAAAAGAAATTGGAACCATCCAACCAATCTTGTTTAATGCTAAAAAAGAAAAGCATTCGTGGTTGACTTTGCTGCAATATAGAGTTCTCTAGGCGATGAAGGATAACAAGAATGAATCGATCTTGTAGATAAAACTATTTGAGGGCTGAGAAAATTTAACCGTTTTCTGCTGAATTTTAGGTCGATTTTTCGTTTTGCTTAAAAGTGGCTGAAGTCTCAGTTGTATGTCGCCTTCAATTCAGTCAGCGAAAAATCACTCTATATATTTTTTCATTGATTTACACTTAGTTTTCGAGTAAACGAGGTCAAAATATCGAGTCAACGAAAGAGGAGCAACAAACGAATCGAAACAAGAGACGGTTTGAAGTGAAAAAACACACCGATAAAAGCAAGCTGAACAAAAAATAGTGTATTATTACTAAGTAGTGAATTCAATGTTAAGGACGGTGCCTACTATTGTTACTGCGCATACGTTCTGCGCATCTTGAGATACTCGGGTTTCCTATGGGTGGTGCCAACTAATACAGGAATATTTTTGCGCGGTTTAAAACTATACGGAGAAAGCAGAACTTAGCAAATGCTTTTGGTATCTCGAAAGAAAATTGGGGGTAACCATGCATTTTTCAGAGATAATTGAGCTTCAAGTTAGGAAAAAATCCCATACATTGCTTTATATTTTGGCACTTTTTAGAGATATTGTTGCTTAGTTATCTCTGAAAAATGCATGGTTACCCCAAATTTTCTTTTTGGATTCCAATAACCCTTGCTAAGATCTGCTTTTCCGGCATAGTCATAAACCGCACAAAAATACTTCGGTATTAGTAGGCACCGTCCTTAAAATAAGCAACGTGTGTATGGACTCTATACATTTCCTATTTCAATGCTACGGCAGGAAGTCACGCACCGCATGTTATCATCAAAAATGTTGGACCTGGGAATTTTGTAATTTCTGTACTGAATTAACTGAATGCTTGCTTGTAGAACACTTTTACTAAAAATTTTGGTTTATTGATTCACGTGAACAACAGATATTAGATGCTGCTAAACACGGTTGTCATATTTGCAGGAATTTGGATGCCTTTGGCTTAGACACGTCCAGATTCCGGTTGTTTCGGCAAAGAGAGGATGAATTTAAAAGTTGTATTTTTAAAAATGTACGAATACATCGACATAGGTTGCTTCCATGGATTCGTCGTTCCTTGTTTTACGCAGTAGTTCAAAAAAGATATCCTATTTATATACAATATATTTCTATACGTATAATAATATTAGAAATGGGATAATAATTATAATATTATGCTCTATCCATAGAAAGATTCACAACCTGAGGAGGGAATTCCATGTTAAATTTCACGCGAAAACCCGATTTTTTTTGTTGAATCTTACAGCTGTTTTATAAATAACACAGTATAAAGGTTTCACTCTCTTTAAAACAAAAGAAACTTTTCTCTTCACCGTAACGGAAAAAAATTAACCGTTAGCTGTAAAAAAGCCAAAAGAGAAAGTGAGAAAATAACGTGGACGAAGTGTAGAAAATACGAACGGTGAGTCCGTTGATGCATCGGAGCTCACACTATATATATTATGTGTACATTTTGATTCATTGCAGTGGATATTACTGTTTGCCACTAACAAGATCAGCACCGTCGGCCACTCTCGTGACTATAGCTGAAACTTTACATGAACCTCTGCCTTGAGGGAGTTTTGTATGTATGTATGTATGTATGTATGTATGTATGTATGTATGTATGTATGTATGTTTGTATGTAAAATCTCGAAAAACGGGCAAGATAAAGGAGATGGAAAATTGTCTTTATTTAAAATAGAAGCCATAACAACAATGGATGAGTATTTCACTTGAATAGTTTGTCACCAAAACGCCGCATCTTCTTCACAATTTTCATGTTTTCCTCTGCATTCTATGACTGACCAGTAAGAGTTCGTTTAGGCGAAACTAATGAAAAAACGTCAATGGATAATTCCACACAAGTCATATCCTTAATTAAATCACTAGTCTAGGTAATGAGAGATCACGATTCTCTCTAGGGGGTCTTATACCCCTCTCCTCTCCTGGACCACAATGCCTTGAGAGAAGTTGATCCGCTTTTATGAAGAAATAAGGTTACATCTGTAAATTTTTACTCGACGAGACCGTCAGGGCAATTTCACAAGAATTTCCGGACTGCCGGCGTCTTGTGTTTGAGAAAAGCTCGATAAAAATAGTTCACCAATCGGGTTGCGCCATTTCAAAATATCAATAAACGACCGCAGTTGAATCAAGGGTGGAAAATAATGGGCATCAAAGTATCAAGCATGAAAATCATCTAGTTATCGTCAAGATAACTTACAAATGAACTTAAAATGGCTGATAGATGTGCTGACCTGGTACTGGCCCCAAAGTCGAGCTCAGCCATAAGGCCTGGTTACATGGCATGTTGAAAGATGGCACGTCGAAAGATAGTCGCTATGCATGATTGAAAATGACTGTAAGTGCTTCTTAAGGAACATAGTATATTATCCGCTAAGTACCCTAATAGCTGCATTTTCAGGTAATGTGAACCTCATTATGAAAGCGAGGCTAAGTGCAAAAATTAGTTTTGTTTGCATAGCCTCGCTTCCATAATGAGGTTCAAAGCAACCTGGAAATTCCTTCCTTATTCTTACTAATTTTCGCGATTTTCCCGTTTTCGAAAATATCGCGAAAATTAATACGCGCGAAAAAAAAAAAAAAAGGAAAAGATTGCGCGAAATTTCAACACGCGAAATATAATACCATATAATACAAGAAAACAATAAGAATTTTAAATGTTCTGAGTTAAGTCGGGCCTTGTGGTGGATTGTTCTGAATAGACCCTTATCACTCAGCGGCCATGTTGAGTCTCGGGGGAACAAAAAGCTTTGTTTTCGCACGGCGCAGCTATTAGCCAGACGCGAATTCAGTACGAGGCTTGCCGTGCAAAAGCAAAGCTTTTTATTTTCCTGAGACTCAACATGGCCGCCGAGTGATAAGGTTCTATTAAAACTGTGACTATCTGCTCCTGAAAACATCTTTCTGGTCTCGTTTTCGACTAGCACTCTTTCTCTGACTCAATGTTTGTCAGTCAGCTTGTAATTCGGCCAAAACCTCTTTAATACATTCTCGACCCTATGTCGTTATTGGAGGCAATGAGAAGGCGGAATAGACAAGTCTGAGTGTCTAATGTAAAACAATGTTAACAGGATAATCGCCAAGGGATAACTGAGTCTAGTCGATCAAAACAAGTATTCTTAAGTATAAAGCGAGGTCATTATGCTAAGTGATACTAGGATTATGGGCTAATCCCACAGACCCCAGGGCCGCTCGGCTCAGTGACTACGTCATACACCATGCGCAAAAGGGAAGAGCTCTGGAGTCGAGAATGCTCTTTAATACAGTCATCGAAGTTTCCATTTGTAAGCTCCATGAACCATACCTTTGCATCTCAGAGCTACCAGTATTTCCTTATCATATTCTTTGACGAGTGATCCATTTCAACAATGACTTAATTGGAAGTTCAAAACCATCCTGTACAAAAGGAGATCGTCGGTGCTTTGAGTCAATAACTTCAACATTAATTTAAGACACCACCTCGTAAAAGCTTAAAGCGCGTAACTCTTGAAATTTTCTTGGTAGGTGTCCAACTGTGACATTAGCCAAACGACCATATCGATCATGACTATTATTTCTTTCGTGTCTACAAGGTAAAATCTCTCCAACGATCGGTCTCCAAATTTCTGCTCTCATAGAGGTAAACTTCAAAATCGCGAAATTTAGTACACTTTCTGGCGCTGATCCAGGTTTTTAGGAGAGGGGGTTCGATGAAAGGTGGCGCCCCAGCAGGGGATCCGGGAACCTCCCCCCCTTCCCCCCCCCCCCCCCCCCGTTAAATTTCGAAATTTCAAGTCCTTGGAAACGCGATTTCCGCCATTCTGAGGCAAAGTTATCTCATTTTTTAAAGTTAAAATGCCATTCTTTTTCATAAAAATATAACAAAGCTGGGTAAAAACATGTAAGTCTGCATAATAAAACTATGAAAAAATATACTGCATTTTATCTTATTTCAATTTTGTGTTTCGTCAAAGACGGGATCGACAAGAAGCATTCTTCGGGGATATCTTTCCGCAAAAAGCTGAACTACAGCATCGCAGTCAACGGGCTTTTCGTAGTGAATGTTTATCAGACCCAACAGTCTGTCAGAGCTGACAGTCTTTCCGTTGTCATGGCGGTACGTGATCCTTTGACAAGCTTCAGTCAAAGTACTCGCTCGTTGTCGACTGAAGTGACTGAGGGGGACATATAAACTCAAACAGTCAAAACAGCATGACCTGCTCTGACTGCTCTCAGAACTTTCAGTGGCAACTGACGAGATTCATTTAGAATCGAAACTGCAGTCTTGCCCAAGAAACAACACTAAACACTTGTCAGAAGAAATCGCTGAAGCATCCTAGAGACTCGCATGACAGTTACCGACTGTCTTAGCTTTTAAATCTACCGGATGCGAGCTTACCCACAAAACAATGGAGACCAGTCATGTCAGCTCTAAGAACTATACTTGTCTTTCAATCACGAGGCAACAGAGCTGAAAACAACTACAAGAGGCCAAAGCTCTCGAAAGCGAGAGACAACAATAATCAACTTTGTAAAGACGTGGATCCATTAGACTCTTATATACACTCTGTTTTTTTTTTTTTTATAAGAACGTCTAATTTTGGAGCTGAGGCTGAACGTTCTTATATTTTTTTGCGTTTTGAGGCTGAAAACGTTCTTAAGATGTTCTTAAATTACATGGTATACACTACATGTATTTCAGTAAACTCAATGCGGACGTGACCAGGAAACATATCAAAGTGATTACGACAAACCGAGGTGTGCGTCACCATTGTTTTAATGTTACACAAAACATGCCCTTAAGTATTTTGGTAAATTTACATTTGTTAACGTGATTTTATATACAGATTAGCAAAATGAAAGCTTTCTTAATCGACTCATCCTGAAGAATGTTCTTAATACGTTCTTAAAATTTTGGTTGATCTCAGCTTCGAGGTTCTAATAAAAAAGGTTCTTATAAAACAAAACAAAAAAACAAAAAACAGAGTGTACGCGACAAACGAACACCCTGCAATCTCACTGCAGATAAATAGCATGAGCATGAAATCACGAATTCCACGGATCCTATGTCTTCATAGATGACATATATTTAGCGCTGTCACCTAAAGAGTCTAAAGACGCGCATCTACTATATTAGACTCTCATATAGGTGATAAATGAACATCCTACAATCTCACTGCAGATGAGCATGAAATCACGAGTTACAAAATCCACGGACCCCTTTCAGTTTTTGCCAGATTGTCCAGACATCTAAAAGAGCGACATTAACCGTGAACCAAAAATTTATGGTTTTTTTTGGGAAAAAATGTTTTAGTATTTAGCAGCAGAAAAACCCTACTTTGAACGTCACACACGATACCACTGTCAATACCCTAAAAACCAGTTCTATTTACTCCTCTCTTTTAAACATCATCTTCGTTCCTCCCACTGCTGAAACCAAAATTCTACGACACGGATTTACAGAAAATTCCATCCAGAAAGTTTATCTTATGCCATTTGCAGTCACAAATGAAGTAAAAATAATAATGTTCCAGTATAAAGTTATTCATAACATTCTTCCAACCCGTGCTACACTTTATCGAGACGGCATTTCAGAAAGCCCCATATGTAACTTTGCAACGCAGAAGAACAAACGTTGCACCACCTGCTAATAAATTGTACTCTAACAATCGATTTCTGGATGCTGTTTCAAGACTGGTGGTACCAAAAAACAAATGAAACAATAGCATTATCCACAAGCCATATACTCTACGGCTGGCATGATAGCGCAAAGCATTGGCAAGTCCTAAATTATTGTTTATTAGTAGCCAAATATTGCATTTTTTGCACAAGCCTTCGCGGAGATGTTTTGGATTTTCAAACCTTTCTTTTGTCCATTTCGGGAAAACTTGAAATCCTTAAAGAAATTGCAGTTGCTAAAAAAGCACTCCCGAATTTTCATCGCACATGGAATCTTTTACTTTAATTTTATATGCTGCTGATGTTAATGATTATCTGTAATAAAATTAGCAATGTTATTAATATACCCTAATTTAAGTACTGTTTGTATTGTAATGTATGCATCCTTACTAGTATTAGTAGTGTAGATTGTTTGCGCAAGTATCAATGTAAGTGTAGTTTACGTATTACTACTGTGTGTTGTGTAAAAGTTTGTACCCTGTAAATAAAATTTGCTTTAAATAAAAAAAAAAAAAAAAAATTAGCAGCAGAGGCTTAACTTGGTTATGAACTTTTTGCATTTAAGATTGACTGTATTTATTTCATATTTTTACACGTTTTCGAAGTTAGCTGCATGCTTTAATTTAGGGGATTCGATCGAACCCCTAGTCTCCCTCGCAGTCGTTCTTAGTGTCGTCACGCAACGCTCCTCCCCACTAAGAGCGGTTGCGTAGGAGACTATCGAACCCCCCGAACTCCCCTGGATCCGCCTAGTCTTCTCGGATAAGGACGATAAACCGTAGGCCCCGTCTCACAAACCTTATTTGTAAATAACTCTGTGGGACGTTAAAGAGCCCACTCACTGTTCGCAAAGAGTAGGGGACGTAGTTCCCGGTGTTGTGGTCTGGTCTTTGTGCGTATATTCCGTATATCCCGGGTCCGCAGTAATTGGCCTTAGCTGTTGCAGTATCCCTGTCCATATTGGACAAAGCTAAATAAATAAATTAATTAATTCATACTTGTTTTGCGCTAATTTTTCTTGCAATCGCGAAATTCGATTCCCAAATGTTCACGAAACAAGATGCCTATACTGGCATTTACGCGTGATGCTGTGGCTGACTTATTTATTCCAACTGTATGCTTCACAGATTTATAAAACTATCCTTGCTAATGGAATAGTTTGAGTCACCTTACGCTGTTTCCCTTGTGTTACGCTTCTTAGGGTCTAACCGAAAAGTTTTGAAATTCCATTACGAGAATGTAAGCTTCTCAATGACCTCTTTTCAGTCTGCCATCGTGCTTCTAACTGACTGTCAAACAGAGCACGATTCCTTCGCCAGGAACTCACCAATTTCCACCGTTTTAAATGTCGAGTGTTTCTTAGAAGTTATTCTTTCGATTCATTACTTCAAAATGGTGAAATTTTTGTTTGAAAACGGCACACTTGAGTCCACAACATGTTAACAATATGGCGCCAAATTTAATCCGGTTTTGATAAATAAATCAAACAAGACGCATATGTGCGTGAACTTAGGCTTCTTTCCTGGCATACCCACTGAGCTGTAAATGACAGAAAGTTGACGTGATAAAATCTCAGTTGTCATTTGTCGATTGTTTGACTGCTCAAGCATAGTATAAGCAAGTATATTGAAAGCAATGTATATTCCTGGTCTAAATTGTACCCTCTGTCCGTTTTTTACGCCCGGTCTGTAGTCTGCGTTTTACACTGACCGATTAAGTAGACACTCTAAGTAAGAAATTTTAGAATCTAATAAAGGTTCTGACAGTAAAATCCGAGCTTTCAACCTATGTGTGCATCTATCTGGCCAACAGGATTTAGCAAAGTGGGCAGGGATATCTTGTGTTGGCTTCCTTCCCCCCCCCCCCCCCTCACCCCCCCTCGCAAAAGTTTTTGTTTTTTGAAATAAGGGAATTCTGATTGAAATTGGTGTTTCGTGGAAATTTCTGTATGTCAGTATCTTTCACCCATTAATCGATGAAATTTGTCCTCGCGTCACATGGGCGAAATTTGATCCGTCTCCAGTGCATGCGTTTGTTTAAGCAAGATTACGCAGTTGTCACGTTTTGGCAATTAAAAAAGAGAGAAAAACAGACAGAATGCTTTCCTAAAGGAAAAATTTATCTAGAAAAGTCTTTGTTTACGCCTAAGAAAGAAACGCTTATAATTCTAAATGCGAGACGAGAGACGCGAAAGCGATTTGAAGGAGCTATCAGTCCATTTCGAAGCGAATTTACTGATCAACCCGTGCGTGGCACGTTTTTCAAATTTTCGCAAAAACTGTTCAGAATATAAAGAATCAGTCAATTAGAATAGTATTTCAGTACAAATTCACGATCAAACCTGTAATTTTTCAGCCGTAGAATTCCCAGAAGTACTAAAAAATTTTGTAGAAAGTCCGTGGCCTGAATAAGGATTTGAGATGTCCGCGCTCCGCTAACTCGTCGACTGGATAAAACAACAATTTGTACTCAAAGCATGCAGTTTCTTCGCCGTTATTTCTTGGATTTCCGCTATCGAAACTGTTGAGTATTCCTAAGTAGTTCTTCTTTTGATGTACCATTTCGAAAAGTTGTGTTTTTGTTCGGAAAACGCGAAAATCGGCGACTAAAAAATGGCCGACCCATGCAAACCCATGCAGCGACAAGATTACCTGCGCATGCGTTTAAAGGCCCAGACGGCGATTTGTGACTGAATGAGGAAAACGAAAAAAAAAAAAAAAAAAAAAACGAAGGGCAATATTCAACTTGGTCTCCCTTTGGGAAGCCTAAGTAATAATGCTTTGACGTCACACAAGTAGGGGTGAGTGGGTCCCCTCCCTCGCGATATAATATGAGTGACAAAAAAGGATTTTTATTGGCCTGCTTTTGTTGAAGACAATCAGAACAATCCATCCCGAGTAGGAGAGGGAGAGTTTAATCAATAAATATAATTAATGTACAGATTTGTAGCTACTACGAAGAAAAAAAAAAGAAAAAAAAAAAAAAAGAAATCGACCCGTTTTTAGACGCAGTATGCTCCTTCAGGACATCCCGTGTAAAAAAAAAAGAAAGAAATCGACCCATTTTTAGACACGGTATGCCCCTTAGGGCATCCCGCGTAATTAAGTACACGCGGGAATTAGTAAGAATAAGGTATTATTTTCCTCAGTATTCAATATGTTAATAACGTGCTTTGTTTGAATGTTATTTCTTGCGTTCCGTCTACTCTCACGGCACTTAGGAAGCCTGCAGTCATGGCAGTGTGCTCGTTGCAGGGCATAGCTTGTGTGCTTTTGCAAGTAGCTATATTCAATTTTGGCGGTTCATCAGCAAGGATACGTCATTATTACATCGCAGCTTTAGAGAAAGATTGGAATTACGCGCCAACAGGATTTGATATGGTTAAAGGCGTTCAACTGGAACAAGACAGGTAAGACTCGGAAACTAGACAACAATGGAGTATTCTATTAAGCAAGTTCAGCAGAACTGCATGAAATTGTGGAAACCATTTTGCGCCCGTACAGCAAGAGTACTTAAGTAATACTACTTTAAAAAACTACTACTTTGGAAGCAAAGCGACGATACGACTTTAAAAAAACGACCGCCTGGGAGGCAAAGCAACGGGTGGATCTAGCTGTAGCCAGCTGTCTAGTTAACTGCAGCTGCCACTCTTGCGATTATAAAGCTGGCAGGCAAGAAATGCCGGCGTCACACAGTTCACACGGATGTCTCGAAACCTCAGAGCCCTCGCTTGAATACTGAAGCCTCGGAATTTAGATGGTGCATATGTGTATTATGGTCGCACAAACAAGCTAATCACAGCGAAACCGGTTTGATAATGAATGTCGCTTTAAAAAGACGACTTAAAGAAGCTCTTAAAGCAAAAACACAAAGATCTCTTAGTTTCAGCGAGGGAAATATCATGTTATGCAATACTGAGATTAAAGTGCTGTCTCCTAATGGATCCTTCCTTGTCTAAGCCCGGGGGCGGTACTCCCATAAATTTGGGAACCCTGTTTAAGGATGAGACAACAAACAATGACACCCTATTCAAGGTAAAACAAAAACTAAGAATTTAATGTCGTGAACGGCTTTATTTCGTTCCTGTAACATCAGAAGTTAAGCATCAAGCATAGGATACCGTGAGCGTAAGACTAGTTTAATAATATGCCATCATAACCATGAAACATCTTTCAGAGAAGTTTGTTCACTACTGACAGTGTTAGTTATGCTGATACTGAACTTATATACCCTATCTAAGGATCACACCGGGAACACAATGCCAACCGCACGTACAAAAATGACTCTCAAAAATCATACCCTATGGCTGAACGGAATCTGGCTAGATTGCAGAATACCCGGTCCACTAAATAAATATTCAAGTTAAAACACTGCTCGATCATCTAGTCGTCCAGTCGTGTTTTGGCAATGTTGCATGTTCACGCAGAGTCCTGCAGTGCTGAACAAACACGCTTTTCGTATATGCAATTAGTCTGAAATGTCAGCCGTCTCCTCCCCCTAACGGCTGATCGACATTTCAGACTAATATGCAATTTGTGGCGTGTGTGTTCAATATGTCACGCTTCGGTGGGTGCGCACGGCAATCGTGCGTTGTATTAATTCGTTCTGACAGAAAATAAAGCCTTTGATAATTTTTTCTGCATTTCTGTTTCATTGAACCGTTCGAAACTTCTAATCCCTTCACCGCCAGTCGTTCGAAACATTCAAGCCGTTCACCGATATATAATTTTTCCATAGCCGTTCTCTTGTTCACTAGCTACGAGCCGTTCGAACACTTCCTTTAGCCGGGGTGTCTCGAGGACTGTCTCGAGAACTAATACCCTTAAGAGACCTAAGAACTCGAAAACTAAGACCTCATAAAAAAAAACATATCTTTAATAAGCTTAGCACATAGCTCATCTTCAAGTGATGTTTTATAATTCCTGGGCAGTCAGTAAAACGCCGCACGCAGGAAAGTCTTATAGTTTTCCAAACTGCTATCCAAAGTACTGTTAAAATAGGCTCATAGAGGTGCATGAAGTTGTGTTTTTAACTCCCATTCTTCGCTTGGCGTTTTACCCATGCCGTGCAAAAATATTAATACAAGAGTATAATTGTATTGATGCAAATGCTGCTTATAACTTTTTTGACCTTCCATTTGTTTTCAAATGACAAAATGTCTGTCTTGATGAATTACATAATCTTACTTTAGCGATTCGATTAGTCAAAATCACATGCACATTCCTGGGTAGTACAGGGGACATGAATGTCACAATCGGAGGTACCGGTTGTCCAGAAATAGACTTGTCCCATTCGCCGTATTAGGTAATTTATCACTGGCAAACCATCAACTTGGATACCGAAATTCTTTGGCAATATAATTTTGTAAAGTTTAAAAACGTTTTTGTGTCTACTAAATCTCTGGAGTCACCTTATGCTTTTATGAGTTCAAAATTTAGACCCCTTGTGTACAAAGTAAAATTGTCTAACTTTCGACAGGGGATAGATATGAGGACGTATGTGACAAGTGATCGCTTACGGGAGGTTAAAAACAAAAGAAAATTGCAAACTGTCATCTCCAAAAGTGGTCGCGGACGCCTACGAGAGGTTCCAACTGTAGTTATCTGACTGGGAAAATGTTGGTATTTTGGAAAAGTGGTCGCTCATAAGAGGTGGTCGCAAGGGGAGGTTCGACTGCAATTCAATTATTCATACGTAGCTTCATTCCAAAAAAAAAAAAACTCGAATGTTGATTGGCTGCGTAAAGACTTCCTACAGTGTTTGCGTGCACGAGAGTCTTTTAAGTGGGGTTCAAAGAGCAATTTAACGATTATAAGTAAAAAATGAATAAATATGGTTTAAAATTCAAAACCCTGTCAACTCAAACACACCATTACCAAAAGGTTTAAAACCTGCCAAAGTTGTCCCACTTTCCAGTTCGTTTTCCTGGATGCTTGAGATAAGAGGCGGAAAAGGCGTCTGCTCCCACAGGCGGCGACTGGCGTCGATAGCAGCTTCCTGGTTGCTAGGTAACTGGTACCTGTTACAGTCAGTTGATAACGTTACACTCAGAGCAGTTATAACTGGCTATGTATTGTGTTAGAAGTAACTTCAGAACATTCGGCTGAAATTAGTCCATCAACTACTGCTTTGACGAACTTAGGACGCTTGGTTTGATGTTAGATTCCACCATGGCCAGTTCATTCCCACGGCAAACAATTTGACCACTTAATGGGTCACACAAATCTGATCATATTAAAAGGGTTCTTAACGCAAGACAATGAATGACTGGGCTTCATCCATTGGACTTAAACAAAGTGGTCCCAACTGAGCGAGGTGGTCGTATAAACAGGGAGGTCTTGTGTTAGCAAACCTTTTGAAACCTTGATCCTACACAAATTAAGAATGCACCTTGGTTACGTTTCAAGTTATCAAATGTTGTATAAAAATTATCTTTGCAGTGGTGCTTCCCAGTTCACCGTATCAGGTCCTCATAGGATAGGAAGAGTTTATCGCAAGGTGCTCTATCGTGAATTCACAGATGGGACATTCACAGAGGAGATCCCCCATCCAACGTACCTGGGCCTTCTAGGACCCATAATAAAAGGTGAAGTGGGAGATACTCTAAAGGTTCACTTCAAAAACATGGCCGACCGACCCTATACAATGCATCCGCATGGGGTCTTTTATGACAAGGGTTCAGAGGGAGCTCTGTATGAAGATCATACCAAGGAAGACCTGAAAGGGGACGATCATGTACAACCAAATATGACCCGTGTTTATGAGTGGACCATCCCTAAAAGTCATGCGCCAACCAAAGATGACGAGAACTGTTTGACATGGGCTTATCATTCTCACGTGAAGCCAGTTCAGGATATCAACACTGGTTTAATTGGTGAGTAAAATCGGCAATAAATTAAAGTGGAACAACAACAAAATAGCAACGACAACTGCGATTAAGGACGGTGACAACAACGTAAGCACCGATAACAGGATCGTACAACAACGAAAAAAACATTAGTTAACGACGGCAACCACATCATGTAGTTGTTATTATCCCTTAATTTCTCTCCTACTTCTCCATTTTTTCCTTAAAAAAGTTGTGACTGTGTGTGTGAGAGTTAGTATGTGTTGCCATGCTGTACCTCCCCTATCAATATTTTACTTCAAATAAAAAAACTATTAAGAATTCATAGGCCCTTTGACCTATCAAATGGTCGAGCAGTGGTTTTAAAACCCGATAAAACCTCCTCCTTATTAGTATGCGGTGTTAAATGTCTTTTCTCGTATGCTAATAATTTCCAACGTTCACAAAAGCATCATTGTTATGAACACTCTTAACACACGCTTTTCCAGGAATGTTTTTGAAGCCGTTCAAAAAACTCGCAGCACGTGTTTTATCGGGTCTAAAACCACTCGGCTGCGCCTCGTGGTTTTAAATCCCGATAAAACACTGCTGCTCGTGTTTCAAACACTACTTAATTTAGTTTTTTTCCTCCGCTGTCAATATTCTTTATAATTTAGATTATTTAATCCTGTTCCCTGTCGTTTTATGTTCTTAGTTATTTCAGGGATTCGGTATTAATTAATTAATTAATTAAGTTTATTCTTTTGTAAATTAACTTTTAATTAACTTTTGTTATGGGTAAAATAAAGTGTTGTTGTTGTTGTTGTTTTTGACTAGGACGAAAACAAAAATATAAACAACAAACAACAACGACCGTTGATGACAACAGCAAATATCTTGACTTTGATGAATGTCCCCTTAAGGATGTAAAAATGACAGAACAACGTGGAACTTAAGATCTGATCGAGAATTACAGTGAAGCTCTCATGAGTATCTAATCACATGTAAACTTTCTATTTGTTTTTAGGTCTGTTCTCCGGGGTTTCTTTACATTTTTAATAGTACTTGTAGCTAATTGTATCTCCCGTGTTATAGTTCCTTTCGTGTGGCAAAGTAAATTGAAAAAAATGTTTGTATTGACGTCCATAGAGAGGTTAAATCGTACGAATTTGTTCTATTTTTGAGTTTATATTTATTGTATTTTGCTGACAAACAGGGGCGATCTTAACTTGCAAAGAAGGAACCTTGGATCCAAGCTCCGGGACTCGAACAGATGTAGATAGAGAATTTGTACTCCTTTTCACTGTTTTTGATGAGAACAAAAGCTGGCTCCTTGATCGTAATATCAAGCGATTTTGTTCAGACCCTGGCGGAGCTATGAATCTGAAGGGAGATGGCGCATTTGTGAAAAGCAACAAGATGTACGCCATCAATGGACGCGTGTTTGGTAACTTGGAGGGTTTAGACTTGTGTCTTGGCGACAAAATCAGCTGGCATATGTTTGGTATTGGTGCTGACTACGATGTCCACGCAGGTATTGCCTATGTTACTCTTCTAAAAAATGGAGAAATATGAAACTACAGTTCACTTGACGTACGTTTTAGCCAGCTAGATTTCAATTTCGCTAGAGTGACTCTAAACAATCCACTGGAGTCTGTGTTAAATATTAAAACAACTACTTCCTGTGGGAAAAGATCAAAGCTCCTTTAATGAACCAGATTCAGCCGATACAACGGAACAAGCTAAGTTTGCATTCGAATGGAAACGAAAACTGATTCAGTTGATAGCAAAATCCCGATTAAGACTGGATCAGACCTCAAAGGAATGTTTTTTCTTTTCTTACTGTATCACGGCAAAGCAGAACAGAACTCTTAACTCAACTTTCCTGGATTGAATGTTCGTTTGTTTGTTTGTTTCAACAGAGTTCATAAGGGGATTTGTTCACCGTAAAGAGATTCGAGTGCTAACGTTTAAATGTAAGCGTTAGCCGGCTCTTCGTCAGAACGACGAAGGGCTAACGCTCGAAACGTCAGCACTCGAATCTCGTTATGGTGGCCAAACCGTACCTTCTCAACTCTGTTGAAAAAACCAAACATTCGTTTCCACTTCCCACTGACGCAACACCACAGTTTCTTTTAGAAACTAACCTCCTTATTTCTTGGATTGAAACTGTTGGAACCAGCTGTCTTCATCACATTTGAAGAGAAATTTTTAAGGCAGGATGAATTAATAGTTGGCACTGACGACAAATTTAAATTGCGCGAAGGTCGATAAATGGAGTGTAATGGTCCTTACATTTTTTGGACGGCGGAGGGGGTGGAGATGGGGAAGAGAGGTAAGCCTGTTGATGGCCTAATATGCTACCTTGGGGAATACCAATGCCTTGTTCGCTCAATTCAGACTAGGCCTTGGCTATTTTGTCTTTACTTTTTCTGTCTTTCATTTCATTCCTTCTTCTCGCCTCGATCCCTAGCTGTATCGAGTGGAAAGTGACCTCTAGCTATAAATCAAGCTGTCTTTCCAGAATCACAAATAATAGCAAAATAAGACATATCCTGTGAGATTAGGAGCGATGTGTGGCAATTACATGTAATTCTTAACGAGCTGCAAACGGCTGGTCCTTTGACATCAATTCAGCTAGAGAATGAAATCATGATCAATAAATTATTACTGGGCCTAAATATCCTGTCTTCAATCCTAATGATCGTTTGTTCTTGTTCAACAGCATATTTTCATGGACAGATCTTTAGTATTGACCATCACCGAAAGAGTATTGCAACCCTTTTTCCCGCGACATTTGTGGCAGCAAACATGAAGGCCATCAATCCGGGAACTTGGCTTTTAAACTGTATGGTAACAAGTAACTATGACGGAGGGATGTACGCTTTGTTTAACGTAACGAAATGCGCCGGCGACGTTGTTCCGCCAGTCGCCAGCGGTGGCATAACGAGAAAGTATTTCATTGCTGCCGAGGAGAAGATGTGGAATTATGGGCCGAGTGGTGTGAATAAAATGAATGGAGATCAACTCACTAAACCAGGAAGGTATGGATAATTACTAAATGCAAACTAAAGATCGTTTCGCGAAAGGAACAGATCATTATCATGCACGAAATTCTGATTGATGGATACAAAATGCCATTTATCGGCCGAAATTAAAACTCGATTTTCATTTCACCACAAACCTATTTGAGAAACTCACAACATAGGGAGGGGATCGCATGCGCTCTTTTTTATACATTGGCTTAACGTCTAATTGTGGCGATGAGGCTGAAAGGTCTTATCTTTTTTGCCAATTTGTGCCTAAAAACTCAGTTCTCAAGATGTTCCTCAAGTTACCCGTTAAAGTATTTCCAAAAAAGCAATGCGCACATGAGAGCAGAAAGTTATCAATGAGCATTACATTTTGTTCTGTGGTATCAAGTAATCTGTGACTCTAGTGTTGCGTTCAAAATATCGTGCCACCCAGTTCTCTGTATTTTGGACTGTATAGACTAAACTGATACATTTATTTTACCTGTATTCAAACTGCTCTTTTGAAAACAAAACAAAAACTGATGGTCAAAGTAAAACTCAGCCTAAACGTTCTTACAAAAAGGGATTTTTTAAAAAAGAGTATATGAAAGTGGCGCGCCGTGTAGTTTGGGATAATTCTTTAATTTGAACCGTGCCTCCTGATAGCGAACCTTCCCGGAATTCATTTCAAAGTTTCCGACAAGACAATATCATGGTTTTTATGACTGAAGACCACTTTGATTATTAGGTTAGACGAGGGAAAAAGAAAAAGGATAAAAAAATACTCTTTCTAGCGCCAATACAGCGTGACAGCGTGACAGCGTGACAGCGTGGCCGAGCGGTTAGGGTGCCGGACTAGGGATTCAATTCCCGCTCTGTCTGCTAGCTAGAGTTTAAACCATGTTAAATTCAATTTGAATAATGTTTTTGTGAAGATTAATGCTCGGTAACACTAATGCCGAGGGTAAGTAAAGGTTATGATGATGATGATGATGATGATGATGATGATGATGATGATGATGATGATGATGATCATCATCATCATCATCATCATCATCGTCGTCGTCGTCATTATTATTATTATTATTATTATTATTATTATTATTATTATTATTATTATTATTATTACCTCCTTTCAACAAATTTACCCTGACTTTAAACGCTCCTTAGCGCCTAAGTCACTTACGGAGTGCACAAATATACGATAAGTTGCAATTCACAGTTGAAGCAGTCTTGTCTTGGAGATTCTACTATTTTGCCAAAGTCTTCAGTACATTCAAGACACGAGTAACAGACAGAAACCGTCATTTTGTTTCTTAAATTGGGTACTATGTCAATAAACGTCTGTTTTCATTATTTCAGCGAGTCATCAGAATACTTCATCCAAGCAGACGATAGAATTGGAGGCACTTATAAGAAGGCTTTGTATATTGAGTATACAGACGATACGTTTAGCACTCCGAGGAACAGAACTGAAGATGAACTACACCTTGGTTCGTTGGGCCCTGTTATTCGTGGGGAAGTTGGTGATACCATTGAAGTTGTCTTTAGAAACAAGGTTAGTTTCATCATTGTGAAGGGCATATGAAATCCCGGAGAATTCTCCCCTTTAAAAATGAAGGGGGTTGCTCGTTTGAAAATTTCTAAAACACTCGAAAAGGTACCAGAATCTAGTTTTGTGGGCGTAGTCCAAATTCATTTTTATCCCCCTGAGGAATCAATTCTAAACCAAAAAATAGCTAGCGATAGTAATGGGAAACGGTTACGGTTCCCGTCATTTTCCCCAAAGGACCCAAACAGGTAACGCGACAACTGTAGCGGCGGTCCTTTTGGATTTTAGCACCCTAAGAGGTACCAATCCAAAAGATACGACAAACACTCTAGTCATGTTTATAGGCGAATAGCCCCCTCCCCCAGCTATGAAAAACTGCGTATCTCAGCAATGTTTATACGACAGAGAAATCAGATGATTAACTCTACAGCTGCTCGGGGGGGTGGGGAGGAGGAGTGGTCATGGATTCGTACTGAACCCACTGAGGTCAAACAGTTCTCTACAGTTCTCTACCACCGGTTTCCTTACTAGGGACATGCTCAGCACTTAAATTTCTACAGTTGATTTGATTCTTTGGTTTCTTAGTTTTATTATCTTATTTAGCTGCTCTATTTTCAATAATTATGAAGTACCGAGTGAAATATGTTCATAACAACAAGATTATTTTTTAGTAATATTGAGAACCGGAGGCCGGCGATTGTCCAAAAACTTCTTGAATCCAAGGTTTTTTTTTCGCAGCACTAGTAAAACTGACAATTGGTGAATCAGAAAATTAACGCTACAGTGAAAGTTAATGTGATGAAGTTCTGAGTCCAGAGAGAAAATGCCGGGAAACCAACGAGATAGGAGGTCCTGAGGTTCGATTCCCACGGAGAGCTTAAAAGTTTTTTCTTTGCATCGTATGGTTTTCAAGTTTCTTTCTAAGGCTAAGGATTACTTGGAAATTCATGGTTTCTCCTCAGCTCTTTAATTTTTACTGCAGAGTTAATTCTGTGCCGGATTCATTATTTGAACAGTGTATAAGCTAGTAAGCTGATCGCTTGACGTTGAAATTTAGGCTTCAAGAAACTACAGCATTCACGCTATTGGTGTTCTGTACAACAAGTCCAACGAAGGAGCTCTGTATATAGACGGTACTTCTGGGGAAGATAAAAGCGATGATGCTATTCAACCGGGAGGAACATTCACGTATCGGTGGACTGTGCCCGAGGAAATGGGTCCCAGGCCTACGGACGCTCACTGTTTAACAAGAATGTACCTGTCCTTTGTGCACCCAACTAAGGACAGATATGCTGGTATGAGACACATTTACATCCCCTTTCAATTAATACGTGAAAAGGATGGCCGACGGCTAAATGTCCCTGCTAAAAGTACAATGTAGTCTATGTCTATTTGGCCAAATTGTCGTGGTGAGAGTTATGTTGTCGGCTAACGCAATTAGAAAGCATCCCCGCTAAGGACACTAGTGTGAAAATGATCCCAAAAGTACTGGAATCTCGTTTTGTTGGCATGGCACAAATTCATTTTCAAGCCTAAGAGATACCAAATAAGTTTACTGGCAAATAGTTCCTGTCTTACGTTTGGCTCAATACGTACCCTAAAAGGTGAGGCACGACAACTATTTGATTCACACCTAAAAGGTATGAATCCACATATTTTCTACCCTAAGAGAACTCTAAAGGGAAAGACAATCACCGCCGACATTTTTATATTGGGAAATTGTCTATTTTAACAATGATATAATTTTTCTATCGAGGGAATATGGCGGGCTTATAGTTGCCCGTCGTAAGTTTTAAGAACATTAAATTTGCAAGAGGCAATATCATCTTATAGTTCCTCGACAGTACTATCTATTATGCACTGTTTTTGATTGTTTATCCCTAAATCTTCTTCTGCACAAGTCACTGAGGATTTACAGCTCAACAAGATGGCCTATAAGGACAAAAAGAACAAAAAACACTGGATGAAAACACAACAAATGCAACCTGTTTGTTAATGAATTGGAAGAATAAATGGGATTTTTATTGCGGACGAGTAATATCCTTCCGGGTATTTTTAGAGGACGGACACTATGTGCTAAAAGTGTCCTGTCACATGATCAATTTTAACCAATCAGACTCGGATAATATTTAGTGATGAACTATAATCACTCATAGAGACCTCAGCGTCAGTGATCTAATTGTAAATTAGCAAATGTTTTTCAAAACTAAAACCATGCTCATTTGCAGGTCTTTTCGGTCCGCTGTTGGTTTGTAAGAAAAACAGTCTGGACTCCAGCAATAAACAAAAGAATGTGGACAAAGAGTTTGTTCTGCACTTCGTTGTTACACTGGAAAAAAATTCTTGGTACTACGATTTCAACAAACAACAGGCTAAAAACTCTTCCAGTATAAATGAAGGTAAAATTTAAAACTCTTAATATATAACGAAATACTTTGGTTCATGAATTCTCTTTATAGTATATTTATTTAGCTGATTTGTCGTTAACCAATCCTTCTCGGAGCGTCTTGCTCCTTTTTATAGCTGACAGAAACTTCATAATTACGTGCACTATAAACTTCATAATGTAAATAACTAACTAACTAAATAACGACGAGTGTGACACTTAACAGTCTGTTACGACTGACAACTCTGTGGCCCTCAGGTTCCAGATCGAATTGGAATTTGAAAATGTTGGTTTCTGAGGAGAGGGGAAAACCGGAGAACCCGGGGGAAAACCTCTCGGAGCAAGGACGAGAACCAACAACAAACTCAACCCACATATGACGTCGAGCCCAGAAATCAAACCCAGGCCACATTGGTGGCAGACGAGTGCTCTCATCACTGGACCATCCCTACTCCCCCATACCCTCATACCTGGGCCAGGGCTTATAAGTGGAGAGATCAGAATTTGCGTTTCAAAATTGGTTGCGTTTGACAACAAAACAGCTTGAGACACAAAGCCAACAGTTTAAAGTAGCTAAACCTCACAGTCCACGGAATCACATTCGGAAGGGCCAAGAGTTTCATCTCTCTTGCCATCAGAGGATTTCGGCGTTTAACTCGGGGAGGGGGCGAGGGCTTTAATTTGCAGCTGAAGATGACACCATAAGTATATCTAAATATGTCGTGTAAACTTAAAAATGTTGTTCTGTTTCTTAATAAGTTGCAGCACATATATATACCATTACGTCGATCTCACCAGTTAATAATGCAGAAGCGTTTTTCTCTTTTTAGCTGACTCCTCTTACATCAATAGCAACAAGATGCATGACATAAATGGATATGTGTATGGGAATCAGCTGGGTTTGAACATGTGCAAAGGCGATCGAGTGGCCTGGCACATCATGAGCGGAATACTGATGCATTCAGCTTATTTTTCTGGTAACACTGTTCTCTTTAATGGCAAACGAACAGATGTTATAGCATTAATACAAGGTAAGAGCAGCTACTGGAACAACGACGGACTGTAATATATACCACACTTAATATTCTCCAACTCACGAAACAAATAAAACGAATAAGGTATTTTCCTGATGGCATCATTGACTACAACTACCAGAATTCATTTCGTTTACCAAATCTTACCAGCTTCACGTTGTCAATTGCGTCGAAACAACAATGATATATTGCTGGTAAGTCCGAGGCTAGAAACAAAAAAGACTATGGGGGATCGCTCGTTTATGGTACCTGCCCCAGTCCTATGGAACAGCCTTCCTTTGTCAGTAACTTTACAGGAAATTAAACCAGCAAATGCTAGAGAGATTCCTCACCAATTCCACAAAACGTGTATACAAACGGTGATTCTACGATTTTAAATTTGTAAAGTTTAGTGTTTGTGAACACTTTCATTTAAAGCTATGCATTGTAAAGCTCTTAATCTCGTGTCTATAAACGTGATACTGAAGACCAGCGAGTAGATTTTTTTCCAATCAACCGTGAGGTCGAGATATTTATCACGTAACACAGCAATTAAAAACATAGGGGAGGAGCTTTAACTGTCACCCCGCACTCAGTACCATAGTGGGTGTGCTAGCTAGTTTGCTTGTTGTTTGCTTGTTGTGGCTGAGAGTTAAAAACGGACGAAAAGAGCTTGTGAAGGAAGCGCAGTGGTAGTCTTGAACCCAGACTTCCCACGGTCAGGCTGAAAGAAGGATCTCACTTTTCTGTACAAGATCGAGTAAGACCCTTTTACTAAAAACGAATCACTTTTCACCAATAGGATCTCTTGCCACTGTTTATATGACACCTGATAACCCAGGAGAATGGAGAATAGTTTGCCTAACAACAAGCCACCTTACCGGAGGCATGGAAACAAAGTATACAGTGCGAGAGAATTGTGGGAATACAACTTCACAGCAAGCTTCAGATACCATCAGGCGTTACTATATTGCAGCGGTTGAGGAGACCTGGGACTATACACCTACTGGACGAGATATTTTGAAAGGGAAAGCCTTGGAAGAGAGCGAGTATGTTTAACTTAATAGGTCATTTCTGAGTTGTTTTGAATCTCATTATGAAAACGAGGCTTTGTGCATTATTTTTATTATGACATTAGTTTTCATTTATATGTAAAAAAACTAATTTTCATATGAAAGGCTTTGCACTTAGCCTCGCTTTAATAATGAGGTTCAAAGCAACTCGGAAATGGTCTATTGTTATAGCGTTAAATTATAAAGTAAGACACTTGCTCCTTTCTGTTTGATGTCACAAGTCCTTTAGTTCTGATTCCTTTAGTTCTAATACCATTAATGTTCGGTAATTGAATTTGAAGGTTTATTTTACTTTTTCTCAGGTAGTATTTTCATTATATATTTTGTGATTTATTTAGCCCACAGCTAGTATAAGAAAAAGGCCCTGACTTCGAGAAGTTTGATTCGTCATGATTAAAAGATAGGAGTGATGTTTTGAAAGTTCTCGAGAATTTGTTAACTTTCAAAGACATCACTCGCGTCTATTAATCACGAATTGTACCAGATCGAAAGTCGTACACTTTTCCATTTATAGTACACTCAGCAAAAGTACCGGCCAAGTTTTCTTCAATGTAAGGATTGATATTGCACTCTTCAGCTCAGCGACGCCAAACATTGACCCAGGTTTCTGTACTTTAATTGTGTTATTGTTGCTTGCTTTTTCTTTTAAGTTCTAGAGCACGTCTTCATTGGAAACTGTAAAACAACTGTTGGCCATAGTTTTGGTTGGCGTTCGAATTTGCCCCGGTTGGCTGTAGAAACATTATAGTTACACCCTACAGAGTATAATTTGGAATTGACAAATCAGGACTGAGAAGTTTTGTTAAGTGTACTATAATAAATGATTATTGTCAAGATGATTATTGATGATAATGCAAACGCTTGACTTAGTAAGCTTCGTCAACTTGATATACTGTTTATTAAGACAATTAAGCAAGTGACACCAACCCACGGCCTAGCCAGTACCTTACGCATGCGCACAGCCATATCACCCGGACAGTGGCAGCCATTGACAGCTGTTCATTAGCTGGGATGGCTTTCGTCAGTAGGATTTGATGTTTATCAAGATCTCTGCTATCTCATGTATGATAACCCTGTTGTTTATTTGAATTTAGGGAAGCCAAAATATACACTACACGAGGGCCAAAACGCATTGGCCATCAGTACAAGAAGGCCATCTTTCGAGAATTTACCGATGCTACGTTTGTAACAAAGATGGAAAGAAAAACCGAATACGAAAAACACCTTGGAATTCTGGGACCGATCATGCGCGCTGAGGTTGGAGATACCATTGAGGTGGTGTTTAAAAACATGGCGAGTCGAGATTATTCAATCCACCCACATGGAGTATTTTACAGGTAAGGTTCTAAACGCCTCGTGAGAATAGTGAAAACGCCTTAATTAGAGAGGAGAGGATGCAGAGAAAAATGAGAAAATTTACCAAAGGAAGACATCACCTAACATGAGGCATTTTGCAGCTAGGCGCAAGACTTAGAAATTACCATGGGCTATAACTTAGAGAATACCGAAACGTGAAAGGAGATGGAAAACTTAACAAAATGGTTGTTTGTGGCCGTTTTATGGCGATTTGTATTTTTGGAAAATTTAAAGGAATAATTTGTGCGAGGAAAAATCTTCATAAAATCTTCAGGGACCTTAAACTTGTAGCTTACGTGATCCCCTAGATGCCAAGGCCAGGACCTATTCCTTTTTGAAGATAATTTTATCAAAACGAACAACAAGTATGATTGAAGTCATTTTTGAAATAGTGAATTTTATTCGTTTGCTAAAGAGAGAAGCGCTTTATTTGTAAACTGCACTAGACCTTTGTGGTTCGTTTTTTCTTAGAAAGAAGTATGAAGGTTCTAATTACCAGGATGGAACAAATGGTGCTGACATCGCAGATAATGCCATATCTCCAGGGAAAGCATTCAAATACGTCTGGAAAGTTCCCGAGCGTGCTGGACCGACAGGAAATGATGGAAACTGTCTGGTGTGGTCCTACTACTCCGACTCTTTTTCTGTTAAAGATTTCTATTCTGGGCTTGTTGGACCGCTTATTGTTTGCAAGAAGGTAATGATACTTTAACTTTAACTTTATATATTCTGACTTTATTGAATACTCTTCTTGAGGGCTGCAAAATAACTGATTACACAATGAGCTGGAGAAAATAAAAAATACTCGGTCATAAATGCTCCTCCAATGCCCGTGGTAAACCATTTACTTAAGATGAAAATTACTTCTGAAATTAGTTAACAATACAATCATTATCTCTAAACTGTCTAATAAGCGTTTCATTCACCCTCCCCTTCCCACATCGTTGCATTAGCTGCTACCTTTTAACGTAGAAGAGAGACTGAGACGCATTACTGTCAACTCCCTTGGACACCCACACCCCCGCCCCTCCAACAAAGCGGACAGTTGGACTCGGATCCTTCCGTATTTCTTTCTCGTTATGCAAATCTCTATGACAACTACATCTGGGCATCTTCCATTATGCGAGCGACTCCTTTAGACGAGCAACCCCTTAGGGTGAACAAGTGACACACGTGAAGTCGCTCCTAGCTGTGATTCTTCAATGCCCACTTTTTTATATGACAGACAACTAAGAGACAGTGAGAGATCATATAGAGATAACAAACAGAAGCACAGGCGAGGGGGTACTCAGGTATATTAATTGGTGACGGAGAGATACGGGCCAAAGTTTAAGACCCCAAAACGTCCAACGCCCTAGAAAAAAAAAGCATGAGTTTGCTAGATAGTTATAGCGTTCACGTGAGTTTTTCATGCACCAATCACAAACTTTAGACAGGCTTCAGTCATTTTTTCAAAGTGAGGGGGGAGGGGGAGGAACGATACATTTTTGTTCAAGAAAACCACAACAGAGAGAATGTCTCTAATTATCTTAGTCTCAGTCGGTAGCTAGAGCAATGGATGATCAAATTCGCAGGTCGTGGGTTCTTGGGTTCTATTTCCGCCGAGGCGGGCACAGGCTTTGCCTGGTACGCCCTCCCATTTCCTCATTAGGGCTAATGTTCAGTAGGAATTTTCATGAGTTGACAAAGCACTCTAACTTACACTTCATAATTCTCTGAACCTTCATCTATAAAAAACAACTTCTCTTCTCAAACACTTCCCTCGAGCAAACTCCTCAGTAACATGAAGACCTCTCTATTTAAAAATAGACATCTCAGTGGTAAAAAACAATCTTTCTCAGTTTAAGCAGACACTTACCTAAGGTAGCCACTTCTAGCTACACTTGCTGAGTCGGTTCTTCAGAGCTAACAACGCACGTTATAATCTACTGCTAAAATGTCGTTCGTTTTCTTATATTAAAAGGGTACGCTTAAAGACAATTATTCCCGTCGCGATGTGGACCGCGAGTTCTTTCTTCT
>NW_028145459.1:1872500-1887500 GCF_977016875.1 Pavona decussata
GTTGAAAAGATTGGAGAACAGCTGACGGTGCTCGGCGCTCTCCATGTATATGCAAACAGTTTTGGCCGTAAACAGCTGTAGAGCACCTTCCCGGTTCATACATTTCCTTCTGTATTTTTCGAGAAAAACTGAGTGCTTCAGCAGGTCGGAAGCGTTGGTTTTGGTGATACTTGTCAACTCCAGTGTCTTGCCATATCGATCGTTGTACCACGCTTGAAGGCGACGAACAGCACTCTCAGTTCCAGCTTTGACAGTATTCTTCGCGATCTTCTTTCTCTGGAACTCTTCAATCTCCTCGTCGTCTAAGATTATAATATTACTTCTTTTCTTACTCCGCTTAGTTTGAGCTCAGATTCGTTAGTTTTTGGCTCTCTATCGGCTTTATTCAGGGACCCTCCTGTTTCGGTTTCGGCATCGATGTTCTCAAACAACTCTAAAAAAAAAAAAACCGCAAATATCAAAATTTGGTATTTTGCTCAATTCACCACCACAGGAAACGATATGGGAGCTCGACAACTCTTCCATTGAATTTCCACGTTTTCTCTGTTTCAATTAAATGATTTTAGACACGAAAATAATTTCTATTCAGTTTTACTTAAATTGTCCTCAATAATAATGGAGGTACAAAACTAATTACGATTTTGAGAGGGCAATACCGCGTTATATTGACGGCTAGGTGGGAGAAAATATACTCCGTACTGGGTGGAGTCGCGTAGCGACGGAGCCCAATACGAAGTATATTTTCTTCCAAAGCCGTCAATATAATGCGGTATTGCCCTCTCTAAATCGCAAATAGTTTATGGAATTACGTTTTAAAGTGTACTTTATTTCGGCTGGCCAAACCAGCCTTCTTCAGGTACAATGAGAATTTGCAGACATGTGCTTATATTACAAGTATTTGTTCAACAACGGAACTACGTAAAACTAAAGTGATTGACAGTATAAAAGATAAAGCAAATGAAATAACAACAAAAACAATTTTCTATGGGGATTAATTGAATCTCGTCAGCGGTGTGGTGTTCTGCGGCTGTGGTGGGTTTAGATTTAGTGTTAGGGTTATCCATGGTGCGGCTCCCATGTATTGTAAATTACAGCGGTTACATTGTATCATGCAGATTAGATTTTTAGTTTCACAGGTCAGGTTAGATTTGATAGGGCGTGTTTCACCGGTGGAAAAGAAGGTGTAGTTAGTGACACCATCGGAAATGTATGGGCAAGTGGCGAAATCTTTACCGCAACGATAGGAGCCGGAAGGGAGTTGTGAGTGGGGATTAGTCGAGTTAGAAAAAAGTTTAGCTGAAACCAATAAGTCACGAAGGTTAGGAGATCGTCCTGAAGGACAACACGTAAATTTAGCAGAACGATCCTTCCACATGTTCTCAATATTCGCGAAGAAATTTACTAGCTTTCCTTTTCATTTTTTATTTTTTAATTTTCTTACTATTTCATTTGCTTTATTTTTTACACTGTCAATCACTTTAGTTGTTCTGTTATTCGCAAATACTTGTAATATAAGCACATGTCCCAATGGAAATTCTCATTGTACCTGAAGAAGGCTGCTTTTACCAGCCGAAATGTAGTACACTTAAAGGACGGTGCCTGTTTTTGTTACTGCGCACACGGTCTGCGCTGGTTCCTATGGGTGTACATAAGAGCTAGAGTGAAAGTAAACGATAAAAACGAACGACGTTTCGGTGTCTTCATGACGCCATTATCAAGTTCGGAGTAATTGAAATAAAGTCAATCTCAGAAATAGTCCACCTAGCCTGCGAACGCAGACGTATTTCCGGCTGTCGCTTCTCTCCGCCGAAAAACGGAGAGAAGCGACAGCCGGAAATACGTCTGCGTTGGCAGGCTATAGTTCACCAAAATTGACATAATATATGAATATGTAACAGACTGCAAGCAGTCCCTTTCTGGATAGTCGAGAGGCCGCGCGAAATAGCCGAGCGCAAACAAACTGGAGGGAACGAGCGGAGGGGGGCTTGGATAGAGGCAGTCTCTTCTCGTTTATTTCTCCTCGCTTCAGTCTCGCTGCGCTGTGAGCGCACCCTCTCGACTGACCAGAAAGGGACTGCTTGGAGTCTAAATATGTAATGTCATCTGACGCAAGTCTCTTGTCTGACGCAAATAGTTTTGCGTTGAATTGAGTCCGAATGGACTTTGAGAGATGGTGTTAACAATCGAACTTATTCATGCACTTCTTAAGAACAAAATAATATCTGTCAAATTAAAAGACGCGGATAGAAAATTTTATATTTTTCGTTTAAGTGTTCGGCCTTCTTTGTCCTTCAAGAGTGTCTCGGCTAACATCCAAATTTTGAAGTTGATCAAAATATTGGATACTGGGACGCAATGTTACTCTTTTGGATCATAAACTGGAACCTTCCTGTCTTGTATTTTTTACTCCAGTCCGATACGAATCAGTAAAGCTCAGTCAGCTTCTCATTTGGCATACAAGAAGCGCTTCCTACACAACAAGCTTAAACTGACATAATAATAATAATAATAATAATAATAATAATAATAATAGTAATAATAATAGTAATAATAATAATAAACTAATATTTATACGGGATAACCCATCAGTACATCAAAGGGGTTCTGTTAAAAATAACAATAATAATAATAATAATAATAATAATAATAATAATAATAATAATAATAATAATAATAATATTAATAATAAAGAGAATGATGAATTTAATCACTAAATGACACAGTCATACTAGGAAAATAATCCGAGTGCTCCTATTAGGAGTCGAATCTAAGACCTTTCGATTACTAGTTCGGATGCTCTACCACTGAGCTAAAGGAGACTCGTGAGAGCTAAGCCATTAAACTAGTTTCATGGGACAAACATCCTGCATACTGCTAGGATAGGAAAGTCAAATGGATATGTTAAGCCTGGTGAACGAATGAGAATGATGAATTTAATCAATAAATGACACGGCATATTCGGAAAAAAAAATTAACTAAAATTGAATGCAATTATAAATGAATTAAAAGAAACCATGCATATAACTAACACTTAGGGGCCGTTTACATGGAGGGAGGAAGATCCTACAAGGCGGATCATACTAGCGCCATATGTTTTTTGTATTCAGTTTAAGGCTGGTTTCCATATGATCGCGGATCTTCCTAGCTGAGAGGAAGAGATCCTAGCGTTAGGAAGATCCTAGCACCATGTAGACTAAGGCTTCGCTCGGAAGGTACTAGTACTAAAGACAAGAAAAACAAACATGTTGGCGGCTGAGCGTTTAGCTGCTAAAGGTCGACAATTTCATCTTGCTTTCCTTCTCAACTTAGTGAATATCTCGACCGAAATTTCTGCATCTAAACCAAACGAAAAGTTGTTTGGTCTTGTAGGATCCTCTTAGTGCTAGGATCTTCCTCCCTCCATGCAAACAGCCCCTATCTATACTTATATGAAAAGAAAGCATTCATCTAAACATTTCGTAAAAAGTGCCCTACAGTCAATCTGCCTGATAGTTAAAGACAAAGAATAAAAGACCAAAGCCCCTAAACAGTAAAAATTTCAACGAGCAAACTCGAGTTTCACTTTCACAATTGTCCCATTGTTTCTAGTATTTACACTGCGATTTGACAAAACAAAATAGTGCTCAAAGGGACTACTTGTACAAACGTTCCCTTGAAGGCAGTCAAAAACAAACAAACACGCTTTCTTCTTCTAAAAGTTTTTAGTAGTAGGAAGGCGAAGTTCACAGCCGGAATTTGGCACAATAACTCTGTGACTTCGTTGTTCAAAGCTTCTTATTTGGCTCTTGCGATTCTCTGACCAACCAAGGGTGTTTTGGCCGCAGTAAGTAAAAATAGGAATGTGGAAAGGGAGAGATGAAGAAATGTAAACCCCGACACCTCCATCTTGGCCCGAACAAGTAGCCTTTCCAATCCAATGTATGTGTATCCCTCAATTTGTGCTTCAGCCTCATCATCAGCGAATAGATGGGTTTCACTGAGCGAAAATACATAGAAGTCAAGAATCAAGAATTTCACAGATGCTATCTTTGTTTGCTAACAGACTTCTGATGTTTTGGTGTAGAATTTTAAAGCCTTTCCTGTGGGAAAATTCGCTAAGTTCGGGGATGATAATAAATTTATATAGCGCCAATTATAAGAAATATTCAAAAGCGCTTTACATTCAGTACTAATCGTAAATTAAAAGCTTTCCTAAAAAGAAATGTTTTCAGTTGTTTTCTAAAACTGGCGAGACTGCTACTGGTTCTGATTGATAATGGCAGCGAGTTCCATAAAGACAGGAGCAGCATGAACGAAGGCGCGATTCCCAAGCGTAGCGGAGTAGTTGACTTTTGAGATGAACAGAAGACATTGTTTGGACGAGCAATAGTTAGAAGCTGGTTTCGGGGACAAAAGATCTTTGATGTAGGATGTACTTTAGTTGTTTAATGACAGTGTCACCTACGACAATAGAATTAATAGAAGTCTTCTCAAGTTGTTGAACTCAGTTTTCACGTCATTAATCATTAAACGATTAGCAATAAACCAAGAACGAACAATAGCACTACACTTCTAATAATCTTAGAAAAATAGCATGAATAGCATGAGTTTCACCGTCATCCGTGCCACAGCCCAGCATCTCAAGCGAAAGATCTTCAGACATAGCGAGCAAGACGCCGGCTCTGTTTTGATTTTTCTTCACAACCATGCACGAGCCACATCTAGCCTTTGGTCCGACGCAGGTTTCGTTCAAACGTCCCTGCATGCAAAAATCATTCTTCGGTCCTGATTTTGCTGTATATTACCCGCTAAGAGCACTACGTAGGCTGCACAGAAGGTAATACTGGCAAGCTTTATTCCGGCCATACATCAAAGATGGCGGAAGGTCGTACTACTGTAAGAACAAACCTCCGAGTTGAGCCAGAGTTTCGCGTCGGATTACGAGTAACATCCAAGCCGTTGGCAACCAGAATACTGCAAACATCTTTATCCAAGCCACTGTAAGCTTTTGGTGAGTTCAGGACAACTGTAAACTGAAAACTGAAGAAGCCACGCAGGTAAAAAATATCGTGGAGCAGTGGAAGACCGCCAGGACCGGCACGTGCATTGGAACAGTCACATTTTTAAGGAACAACAACAGCAAAACTTTATTATACTACAAGCAAATAAATTAATACAAAAATACTTCCATCCGCGTGTAGTTTACTAATCGAGGCGGGGGAAGACAAACAAAAGAAACTACAAATATCGTACTAAATAAAATTGTAACTTAATTCCAACACTAGCTGTAATAAAACGGAAAACTCTGATAATAACGATTATGGAAGAAATATAGAAAGTGAAACATATCTTACATTTTACTGATTCTAGTAAATTTAAGGGGAAAGAAAAGATACAAAAAAATTAGAGCTATTACATAATTTGAGTGATCTCACGTTAGTCATCATTTTTTATTAGAATTTAAGGCGGTCTCTGCTTGTATATTCAGTGAACTTTCAAACGACTCCAGTCTAGATATGGACGGTATCTTTGATTTTGTAATGATACATAAATAAAACAAAGTATATCACTGCGTAATCGACAAAACTTACCGAAAAGCAGAAGCAACCAGTTCAACAAGCTCCCTCTTCTCTGGTGACGAACTTCCTGAACAAGTAATGTTTTTTACTTCCGGTGAATTTCAATAGCCAATCAGATTAATCCGCGGCCAAAATCAATGTCTTGTGACTCAATACAACAACAGCAACAACAACAATTTATTATAAGAGAAGACTTATTACAATATTAGATACCCACAATTAGCAAGGGCTATTCGAGGTGGGTAGCATTGATAGTTGTTTACACGCTCAAAAGGAACAGAAAATTAACAGCACAAAATAGAAATGAGTCATTAAACAAAGAGAAAAAGAATTAAATAAGAAAATAAATGAATAAATAAAACACCTAAATGACTAATTATTATTTAGAAAGTTAAATGCAAGCTAACTAAGTAGTGACGTAACATTGATACGAGTAACAGCGTTTCATCAACATACACCTCCTCAGTCTCCAGAACCTTTAAGAGCAATTCATGCAGTTTACGCTTGAAAAGTGTTTTACGTAACTCTCGTAGTTGAGGAGGAATTTTATTCCAAATTCTCGTTCCAATTCTAGAAAAGTACAGCAGCTGTTTGTTGAGTCTTAAAAATTGGACATGAAAATTACCCAACACTGAAAATCTAATGTAGTGAGAATGGATCTGGTCAGAACGAGTGAACAGTTCAGAGATTTTTGGAGGAGCACAATGGCTAAAAATATCATGCATTAGAGTAGCAATATGCTTAAAATAGAGCATATTCAGAGGCAAAAGACCGGAGCTGAGAAACAGAGGGATGGCATGAGTTCTACTATCAGAAAAGTACATCAGACGAAGGGCTCGTTTTTGCATCAGAAGAATTTTGTTTAGATGAGAAGCGGCAGCAACTAATCCATAAGAGATGTAAGGTTCAATTAAGGAACGATAGATTCTTCATGAAAGGATACTTGTAGGCAGAAAATGCCTAAGCCTCGAAATAATCCCAACACCTTGACTTATTTTTGATGAAATATAGTCTATGTGGTATCGCCAGGAGAGGTTACTGTCAACCAGAATACCTAAATATTTCACGTAGTTTTTACGTTCGAGAGAAGTCATTTTCTTTAAGTCGTTATCATATAGTATTAGGTTTACGTCGCTATAATCAACCTTGCGTTGATAAGGGTGAAAAATAACAAAATTGGATTTACCAGTGTTTAGCGATAGTTTATTTGTGTTAAGCCACTCGCAAACTTTAATCAATTCAGCATTAACAATTTACTCAAGTGATCTAAGATTTTTATCTGCGTAATTATATTTTATCTTTTCCAGAAATATCAGAACCAATTTGAGTTGTCTGAGTCCTATCAGATAGATACGAAGAAAACCAATCATTGATAACCCCGCGCATACCATAGTGATGCAATTTGCACAATAAAAAGCTGTGATCAACGGTGTCAAAGGCCTTTTTTAGATCAATAAAGACGCCACACGAATACAATCCTTTGACCATATTTTTTTGTATCTTACTGACAATATCGAGGATTGCATGTTGGGTAGTGACATTTTCTCGGAAACCATGCTGTGATTTGAATAAGATGTGGTGTTTTTCAATGAAAGACGTGAGTCGCTTATGCATGAGTCTTTCCAATAGACGATTGAAAACAGAGAGTAATGAGATCGGCCGATAATTACCTGGCTCAGTTTCGTCACCTGTCTTGAACTGGAATTATTTTCTCATGCTTTAATTTGGAAGGATAGTCGCCGGTTTGCACCGACAAGTTTATTATAGTAGCTAGGATGTCAGATAAGACGCCAATTCAAGCAAATAGTTTTGCTTGAATTGAGTCCGATTGGACATTGAGAGATGGTGTCAACTCTCTAATTAGCAACATTTCGTAAACTTTAAAATCGAACTTATTAATGCACTTCTCAGTAAGAACAGAAAAATATCTGTCAAGGTCTTTTGGGACATTAAAGTGTTTGTTAAGAAGATGCTTGCCAATAGAAGAAGATTGGTTTTTATGCTCGACCACGCGCTGGTTTAAATGCCTAAGCTAAAGTGTATACCATACATAACTCGGTTGGATGACTGCTTTTTTTAGAAGCAAAATCCAGCAAGAGTTAAAAATACAAGGGAGAAAACTGCCTATTGTAAATCTGCATTGTGTTGTTTTCAATGTTACTTGTGCGATGCAAGTTATGTAGGGTTACACATATTTACGCCAGCGCGTGGTCGAGCATAAAAACCAATCTTCTTCTTTGGCAAGCATCTTCTTAACAAACACGGTAATGTCCTAAAAGACCTTGACAGGTATTTTTCTGTTCTTAAGAAGTGTATGAATAAGTTCGATTGTTTAGTTTACGAAATGTTGCCAATAAGAGAGTTAACACCATCTCTCAATGTCCAATTGGACTCAATTCAAGCAAAACTATTTGCGTGGCATTACATATTCAGATATTATGTTAATTTTTGTGAAGTATTTTTATGCTTATTTGTGAACTATGACTTTATTTCAATTACTCCGAACTTGAGAATGGCGTCACGAAGACACCGAAACGTCATTCGTTTTAATCGTTTATTTTCACTTGCCTATGTATATCTAAGCCTTTACTTATAAGGTTTCCTATGGGTGGTGCCTACTAATACAGGGATATTTTTGCGCAGTTTAAAACTATGCGGAGAAAGCAGAACTTAGCAAGCGCTTTTGGTATACACAAAGAAAATTGGGGGTAACCATACATCCTGCAGAGATAATAAAGCTTCAATGTGGAAAAAAACATACATTGCTTTGTATTTTACTCTAAAAAAAATGCGTCGTTACCCCCAATTTTCTTTTTGGATTTCAACATCCCTTGCTAAGATCTGCTTTTCCGGATAGTGAAAAACCGCCCAAAAATACCTCGATATTAGTAAGCACTGTTCTTAAAACGTAATTCTACGTTGTATCGGTTTCTGCTTCGCTTTTCAAAATTAGAGACTTTTGTATGGATTTGGAACCATGTTTTCAAGGTCCATAACTAAGTTGTTTTTTAAGGTGGCCGAATACAGTTTTCTAGTATACAGGTGTTAGTAAACGTTGTTTGCAGGCACATACTTATGCCCGAAAGCAGCACAGTGCAAGATTAAGTAAGAAGGAATGTATTTTGATCTTGTTGTTGAGCTAGGTACCGTTGCCATGACAAAGTGGCGAGCAATCAGCCGTTCACAAATAATGATTTTTCTTTATTTTTAGAAACTGCACTCGATTTTTTCCTTTATTTGTCTCCAGATAAGCCCACAAAATACTGACATTCTGACGCTGCGCCCACGTAATTTTGACAGAGAGATCCTCTGCAAATATTGGCCGTACTTTAATGTTTTGTGAAGATACCCTCTGTCAGATTTGGGTGTTGTTTGTAGGCGACTTACGCTTTTAGAGAACTACTGTTTTATCAAATTTCACGAAATTGTAACAAGCAGTTCCAAAGAAAACAGCTCATTTCCACTAAAACAACCAGTCACAATTTTTTTGGTTAAAAGCGCATGCGTGGCTTTTAATTGGATTTCCGCAGCAAAGATGTAAAGCATGCAAAACGGCTTAGCTCTTCGCGAACTCGCATTCTTTTTTAGGGGATAAAAAGAAAAGTGGTTGCAAACAAGAAACTCCACTTTGTGATCATTTTGATCTACAATTGAGGGGTCGCTTTATCGATGCCATATTTGCTTACCACAATCCTAGTGCGCGCTTAATAGGGCCATGCTGAACGAGATTCACTGTTTGGTGTAAGATGTGTGGCAGAATGAGTTAAGGAAATACTGATGTTTGTTTGTATGTTTAACATAAAGGTGAGTTTCTAATCTGCCGTTGATGAGCAATACGCCGTTAACATCAAGAAAGCGGGTTTCGTTATGAGAGAAGGAACTGGTAAATTTGATTGTAGGATGTAAGTTGTTTAAATATGTGATAAAATTTTAATACACCCATTTTGAAATCACTAGTGATCCTTGCAATCTGGTTAGCCAAAAACAGTGCGATTTGTTCCAAATCGCACTATATTTTGCCCTAAATCACATCCTTTTTTTAGCCCATCAAAATGAAAATGTGAAGCGGATAAATAAATATTATATTGACAAAAAACTGCGCGATTTCAAAATGGGTGTAATAAAGTGGTAATTGAACTTCGTGTCGTGCAATTTTGGTCTGAAATCATACTTATCAACAATACATGTACAGAACTCATTCCCGTAGAACTAATCAACTCTATCAGAGACGACATTCGCAAAGCTAAAGAAGCATTTCTAATTTCTAAGGGGAAGACTTTTGAACCCTATGGATGGGATGATCAGACGCGATGAAACTTAATCTATTTATATCTCTATTTTTATAGTGGCTTTTGTACACGTTTCTGCTTTCTAAATTTGTCAGCCAATCATGTCTCATCGTTTCATTAGTACTATTTTAAATATTGTAACCGCTTAGTATTTCCATTTACTAATTTACTAATTTAGCTCTTTGCAGCCCCTGAAGGAGGTTAGTTTTGTCTAACCGAAATATTGGACAATAAAATTACCCTTTTTAGCTGTCCGATCATCCTTGCATTTGATTTTAAGTGTTATTGAACATTGTTGATCCTGATCTACACAAAGATCCGGCTACACTTTGCTGCTGTTTGTACAAGTGGTCCTTGCACTATTCAAGAGTAACCCTATGCCAGGAAACATCGCATTAAACACGAACAACAGTCAACTTTGAACTTGATGATGGCCTGAACATAGCCGAATCGCCATTAGCTTAACAACAACAAGGTCAATGTCAAACTCTGTATTTACGATGGATCACGTGTTGGTCTACGGTATTAGACCAATGATTAGGCTCCATTTTCCTTCCGCTTGGTAAAACATTCCGGCAGAAAACACGAAATGTAAAATAGATATTACAGCTGAGTAAATGATGGAGAACTTCCAAACAAAATTGAAAACATATATAATTCGAGACGTTTTGGACCCTTCACCAGTGGACCATGTTTTTTATTCATTGGCAGTTATCAAATCAGCCAATCAAAATTATTTCCTTTACCCTATACTCGCGAGCTCTCCTCTGGCCTAGTAGTGGCCTTTGGGGAAACTTGTAAACGCCATTTTGGTATGATTAAATTTTCCCTTGCATTGTTGGTATCGGCCACAGAGAAGGCCCTGAGAACATGCACACTTTATGGGCCGCGAGTAAGATATGGCTAGATATGTATATTCAGTGTTTGGATAGCCTGTGAGTGAATGATATCTGCGCTACTGGCGATCAAACGCCTACGGCTTTGCGAAGGACTTCGAGTTTCAGCAAATTAAGGCGAATGTTTTTTACTTTTTTATGATATCTTTTACTTACTCCACTAAAGGTCATTTACAATATGTCATGTTAAAAAGGTAAAATTAAAAGGCGCGGATATAAAATTTTATATTTTTCGTTTAAGTGTTCGGCCTCCTTTGTCCTTCAAGAGTGTCTCGGCTAACATCCAAATTTTGACGTTGATCAAAATATTGGTTACTGGGACGCAATGTTACTCATGTGGATCATAAACTGGAACCTTCTTGTCTTGTATTTTTATTCAGTCAGATACGAATCAGTAAAGCTCAGTCAATTTCTCATTTGTCATACAAGAAGCGCTTCCTAGACAACAAGCTTAAACTGACATAATAATAATAATAATAATAATAATAATAATAATAATAATAATAATAATAATATTAATATTGATAATAATAATAATAATAATAATAATAATAATAATAATAATAAACGAATATTTATACAGGAAAACCCATCAGGACACCAGTACTGTCATCACAGGGGTCCTGTTAAAAATAACAACAATAATAATAAAGAGAGTGATGAATTTAATCACTTAATGACACAGTCATACTAGGAAAAAATCTGAGCGCTTCTATTAGGAGTCGAATCTAAGACCTTCACTGAGCTACAGGAGACTCGTGGGAGCTAAGCCATTAAACTAGGTTCATGGTACAAACATCCTGCATACTGCTAGGATTGGAATGTCAATGTGTAGCATATGTGCAATGGAAATAATGTGATGGGATATGTTAAGCCTGGTGAATAAATAAGAATGATGAATTTAATCACTAAATGACACAGGCATATTTGGAAAAAATTAACTAAAATTGAATGCAATTATAAATGAATTAAAAGAAACCATGCATAAAACTAACACTTAGGGGCCGTTTACATGGAGGGAGGAAGATCCTACAAGGCGGATCATACTAGCGCCACATGTTTTCTGTATGCAGTTTGCATGCAAAAGATTGTACTTGGCCCTAGCAGTAGGATTTTCCTAGTAGAGAGATAGGAAGAGATCCTAGCGTTAGGAAGATCCTAGCACCATGTAGACAAAGGCTTCGCTTGGAAGGTACTAGTGCTAGGGACAAGAAAAACAACCATGTTGGCGGCTGGGCGTTCAGCTGCTAAAGGTCGACAATTTCGTCTTGCTTTCCTTCTCCACTTGGTGACCACCCCAACCGAAATTTCTGCATCTAAACCAAAAGAAAAGCTGTTTCGCCTTCTAGGATCTTCCTAGTGGTAAGATCTTTCTCCCTTCATGTAAACAACCCCTAACCGATACTTATATAAAAAGAAAGCTTTCATCTAAAGATTTCTTAAAAAGTGCCCTACAGTCAATCTGCCTGATAATTAAAGTAAAGAATTTAAGACTGAAGCCCCTAAAAATTAAAAACTTCGACGAGCAAACTCGAGTTTCACTTTAGGAAGACTTACAATTGTCCCATTGTTTCTAGTATTTACAATGTGATTTGACAAAATAAAATCAGAGTGCGCAAAGGGACAACAAACGTTCCCTTGAAGGCAGTCAAAACCAAACAAACACGCTTTCTTCTTCGAAAAGTTTTCAGCAGCAGGAAGGCGAATTTGGCACAATAACTCTGTGGTTTCGTTGTTCAAAGCTTCTTATTTGGCCCTTGCGATTCTATGATTAACCAAGGGTGTTTTGGCCGCAGTAAATAAAAATAGGAACGTGGAAAGGGAAAGATGAAGAAATGTAAACCCCGACACCTCCGCCTTGGCTCGAACTAGAAGCCTTTCAAATCCAATGTCCGTGTATCCCTCAATTTGTGCTTCAGCCTCATCATCGATGGATAGATGGGTTTCACTTAGCGAAAATACATGGAAATTCCTAAAACTGTCCAGAATTTGACAGATGCTATCTTTGTTTGCTAACACACTTCTGATGTTTTGGTGTAGAAATTTTAAGACCTTTCCTGTGGGAAAATTCGTTAAGTTCGGGGATGTCATAATATAGTAATAAATTTTTATATAACAATAAAATTATATGGCGCCAATACTACAAAAAAAATATTCAAAAGCGCTTTACATTCAGTACTAATCATAAACTAAAAGCTTTCCTAAAAGGAAATTTTTTCAGTTGTTTTCTAAAAATGGCAAGACTGCTACCGATTCTGATTGATAATGGCAGCGAGTTCCATAAGACAGGAACAGCATGAACGAAGGCGCGATTCCCAAGAGTAGCGGAGCAGTTGACTTTTGAGATGAGCAGAAGACATTGTTTGGACGAGCGATAGTTAGAAGCTGGTATCGGGGACAAAAGATCTTTGATGTAGGATGTACTTTGGTTGTTTAATGACAGTGTCACCTACGACAATAGAATTAATAGAAGTCTTCTCAAGTTGTTGAACTCAGTTTTCGCGTCATTAATTATTAAACGATTAGCAATAAACCAAGAACGAACAATAGCACTGCACTTCTAATAATCTTAGAAAAATTGCATGGATAGCATGACTGAGTTTCACCGTCATCCGTGCCACAGCCCAGCATCTCAAGTGAAAGATCTTCAGACATAGCGAGCAAGACGCCGGCTCTGTTTTGATTTTTCTTCACAACCATGCACGAGCCAAATCTAGCCTTTGGTCCAACGCAGGTTTCGTTCAAACATCCCTGCATGCAAAAATCATTCTTCGGTCCTGATTTTGCTGTATATCATCCGCTAAGAGCACTATGTAGACTGCACAAGGTAATATTGGCAAGCTTTATTCCGGCCATGCATTCAAAGATGGCGGTAGGCCTACTGCACGAACAAACCTCCGAGTTGAGCCAGAGTTTCGCGTTGGATAAGAAGTAACATCCAAGCCGTTGGCAACCAGAATACTGCAAACATCTTTATCCAAACCACTGTAAGCGTTTGGTGAGTTCAGAACAACTGTAAACTGAAAAGAAGCCACGCAGGTCAAAAATATCGTGGAGCATTGGAAGACCGCCAGGCTAAGACCGGCACGTGCATTGGAGCAGTCACATTTTTAAGGAACAACAACAAAACTTTATTATACTACAAGCAAATAAATTAATACAAAAATACTTCCACCCGCGTGTAGTTTACTAATCGAGGCGGGGGAAGACAAACAAAAGAAACTACAAATATCGTACTAAATAAAATTGTAACTTAATTCCAACACTAGCTGTAATAAAACGGAAAATTTTGATAATAACGATTATGAAAGAAATGTAAAAAGTGAAATATATCTTACATTTTACTGATACTAGTAAATTTAAGGGGAAAGAAAAGATACGAAAAAAATTAGAGCTATTACATAATTTGAGTGATCTCAAGTTAGTCATCATTTTTTATTAGAATTTAAGGCGGTTTCTGCTTGTGTATTCCGCCAACTTTCAAACGAATCCAGTCTAGATATGGACGGTATCTTTGATTTTGTAACGATACATAAATAAAACAAAGTATATCACTGCGTAATCGACAAAACTTACCGAAAAGCAGAAGCAATCAGTTCAACAAGCTCCCTCTTCTCTGTTGACGAACTTCCTGAACATTTTATGTTTTCTACTTCCGGTGTTTCCAATAGCCAATATGATTTGATGTCAAGTTTCAATACCCAACCAGATTAATCTATATCTGCGGCCAAAGGCAATGCCTTGTAAAAGATTTTATCAGTCTCAATTTAAGCGAGCAGCCAAGTCAGAATAAATAGGAGCGCTGTTAAATGTGGGCCTATCAACGGTCGACCGATATTTTTCAAATTAGGATCATTTGAAGGGTTTCAGAACGTACTGAAACTGTACTAAAACGCAAGCCACATTGACTGGTCTGTGCGTAGAAAATAAAAAAAGAAATCTGTGAGGGTGAACAGGTTCGCTAGAACTATACTTTGGTTTCACTCCGATGAAGTTGAGAAACCGGTGAAAATTTAGACATAAACGTATGTCTCTTGGGAATAACGAAGATGTTTTGAATATTACAGAAAACACACCCTGAAGCGCACGGAACTGAACCACACGAATGAGTTGACGAGTAGCCTTTATTTTCACTCAATAAATTTTAAAGCTAAATGCTTATGGAGTCGTGTATAAAATGAGTAACAGTATAATATCAAGTGGACGCAAAAATTAAAATGCTACTAATCTCATAATGAAACTCATCACGAAACTTAA